>NC_072398.2:157413863-157716893 GCF_028858775.2 Pan troglodytes | reverse complement strand
AAGAAATAACAGATGCCGGTGAGGCTGTGGAGAAATAGGAACACTTTTACACTGTTGGTGGGGATGTAAATTAGTTCAACCATTGCAGAAGACAGTGTGATGATTCCTCAAAGATCTAGAACCAGAAATGCCATTTGACACAGCATTCCCCTTACTGGGTATATACCCAGAGGAATATATATCATTCTGCTATAAAGACACATGCACACGTATGTTTATTGCAGCACTATTTACAAAAGCAATGACATGGAACCAACACAGATGCCCATCAATGACAGACTGGATAAAAAAAATGTGGTACATATACACCATGGAATACTATGCAGCCACCACAAGGAATGAGATCATTTCCTTTGCAGCAAAACGGATGAAGCTGGAAGTCATCATTCTCAGCAAACTAAGACAGGAACAGAAAACCAAACACTGCATGTTCTCAGTCATAAGTGGGAGTTGAACAATGAGAACACATAGACACAGGGAGGGGAACAACACACACTAGGGCCAGACAGGGGTTCAGAGGTGAGAGGAGAAAAACAATTAGGACAAATAAGTAATGTATGCAGGGCTTAAAACCTAGATTACAGGTTGATAGGTGCAGCAAACCATTATGGCAAATGTATACCTATGTAACAAACCTACACATTTTGCACTTGCATCCTGAAACTTAAAGTAAAATAAAATAAAAATAAAAATAAAGAATAAATTTTTAAAAAGTATTGTATTATATTTAAAGTGGGTTTTGTAGAAAACATACAGTTAGGTCTTATTTTTTGATTCACTTTAACAATTTCTGTCTTTTAATAGGTGCATTATATCATTGTTTTTCTATTTGTTGCCCTGTTTTTGATTCCTATTTTTATCTTCTGTATTTTTTCTGCATTATATGGTTTTAATTGAGCATTTGATATGATTCTATTTTCTGTCCTTTTTTAGTATATCGGTTTTGCTTTTTAAATTTATTTTTAGTGGTTGCCCTAGAGTTTGCCATATACATTTAAAACTCACTCAAGTATACCTTAAGTTACTCTATATTGCATCAAAGGTAGTGTGAATATTTTATAATAAAATCATCCTAATTTCTCCCTTCTCTACCCTTTTATTATTACTGTCATTTATTTCACTTATGTGAGCATATGAACAATGTATATGATATATAAATGATGTGTACATACACATACATAATCAAATACACTTTTGCTATTATTTTAATCTGTTATCTGTTAGATTACTTAAAAATAAGAAAAATAAAAGTTTTCAGTTTCACTTTACTTGTTTCTCCTTTGATGCTCTTCCTTTCTTTATGTAGATCAGAGTTTCTGACCTATATTATTTTCCATATCTCAAAATAACTTCTACTGACATTACTAGCAAGGCAGGTATAGTGGCAACAAATTTCCTCAATCTTTGTCTGAGAAATTATTTTTCTTTCATTTTTAAAGAATAAATGCAGAAGATACAGAATTCTAAGTTAGTGGGGTTTTCTTTCAATACTTTTAAGTTTTTCACTCCATTCTCTTCTGCCTTGCATGGTTTCTGAAGAAAAGTCATATATAATTCTTATCTTCGTTCCATTATAGGTAAGGTGGGTTGTTGTTTTTTTTTTCCACTTTGGCTTCTTTTAGATTTATTTTTATCTTGAAAATGCCATATCTAGATGTAAAATTTTTTGTTTGTTTGTATGTTTTGTTTTGGTTTATGTATCCTGCTTGATGTTTTCTGAGTTTCCTGGATCTTTGTTGATGGCTGATAATAATTTGGATATATTCTAAGCCATTATTGTTTCAAATATTTCTTCTATTTTGTCCCTTACCCCCCCCTTCAAGTACTCTTATTATGTGTAAATTACCCTCAATTTTCTATTAAAGTATCCTCAGTTTTGTAGATTCACTTCTTAGTTTTGTCCCATTTACTAATATGGTCATCAAAGGCATTCTTTATTCCTGTTATAGTGTTTTTGATCTCTAGCATTTCTGTGTGGTCCTTTCTTAAGATTTTCATGTCTCTACTTATATTTTCTACCTGTTTTTGCATGCTGTCTATTTCATCCCTAGAGCCCTTAGCATATTAATTACAGTAATTTTAAATTCTCAATCTGATGTCAACATTTCTACCATGTCTGGTTCTGATGCTTGCTCTGTCTCTTCAAATTGTATGTTTTTTTTTTCTTTTAGTATGCCTTGAATTTTTTTCCTGCTAGCTGAATATAATATTATGTGTAAAAGGAACTGCCGCTAACAGACCTCTAGTAATGTGATGGTAAGGTGTGCAATGAGGGGATCCTATGATTAGGTCCCCGTCTTTTAGGGAGCCTATGCCTCTTGACAATGAACTTCACATGTACTTCTGGGTTTTCCTTCTTAGGTGCAGCAGAATGGTTAGTGTGGACTAGAGTTGGATATTTCCTCTTTGCCAAGTAGGGGGCTAGAGTGGACTGAAGTTGGGTATTTCTTCTACCACATAAAAGGTTATTGCTGGCCAGGCACGGTGGCTCATGCTAGGTCTTATTAAGAAGAACAGAATGATCTAGCATGTTTCACAATGAAACCTCCACCAACCCCATCCCTGCTGCCAGAAACAACCGGGTTTTTTGTCCAATATTTACTCTGAGAACCTGTTTGTTATTCTGGAGGTAGAATTCACAAAAGTGTAGTAGCCTCACTATGACTGGTTCTCTTGAAATTTTTAATACTCAGATTATCCAAAGATCGTCCAACAATTTCTTAATTACAATTTAGGTTTTCCTACCCTGGCACTAGTTCCTGTGGTTGTTTTTGCTTGTGATTCTCTACTCTGGTTGGCCATGACTCCATTTGTTTGCCTGTCTTTTTCTTCAGTCATGGGGACAGCAGTTTGCCTTTTGTCTGTCCCTCTCTTATGGATCCAAAAAGAAGTCGATTTTTCAGTCTGTTCAGTCTCTTACTTGTTGGGATAAGAGTAGCAAATTTCAAGCTTCTTATATGCAAAACCTTCCAACAGATTTTTGTATATTGATCCTATGCCCTTTAAACTTGCTGAACTTGTTTAATAGTAAGTACTTTAGTGGATTACTTCAGATTTTTCATATACAGGATCATACCATCGGGAAATAAATATGGTTTTATATTTTTTCTAATCTGTGTGCCTATTATTTCATTTTTATGCCTCATTTCCCTGAATAGAACCTCCAGTAAAATGTTGACGTAAAGTTTTATTACTGATCTTTTGGTAAGCTTTGAGTATTTCACCAATAAGTATACTAGTCAATAAGCTTTGCCTTTATTAGGTTGAACAAGTTTTCACTTATTCCTGGTTTGTTGAATGCTTTTATCATAAAAGCATACTGGATTTTTAAAATGCTTTTTCTAAATCTACTGAGATAATCATGCCGGGTTTTTAAAAATTTATTTAATATTTTGTATTACATTAATTGTTTTTTAATGTTAAATAATGCTTGCCTTTCTCAGGTATATTCTACTTGATCTTAGCCTTAATATATAATCCATTTTACATTGTGTGAATTCAGTTTGATCATATTTAGATAAGGATTTTTGCATAATATTAATAAACTTGGCATACATCTTTCTCTTTCTGTGATGTGTTTCTCAAGTTTGGTATCAGGGAAATGTAACACTAGCCTTATACAAAAAATTTTTAGAAGTTCGCACCTCTTTTATATTCTAAAAGTTTATGTAATGATTGGCATTTTTTTTTTGTTAAAAGTATTAGAATTCACCAAAAAAGCCATCTAGGCCTGGAAGTTTTTTATAGGAAGTATTTTTACTTCATAATTCACTCTTTAATTAATTTCATTATTGTTTCATTTGATATATTTTTCTCTTTTGTTCTATTTTCTTAGTGGCTGTCCTGGGGATTGTGAATAATATTTTAACTTAAAACAATATAGTTCTGATTAATATCAACTAATTTTAAATACTACCTAATAATTTTGCACCATGTCAACTACATTCCTTCCAGGTCCTTTTGTTCTGTTATTGCCATGTAAACTAAATTTTTATACATTTCTATGAGCATCAACATTTATATAATTATTGCTTGGTGCCATTGTCTCTTATATCAGATAAAAGTAGAAAAAATTATAAAGAAAACACGTTTTTATTAACAGTTTAGTTACATTTACTCATGTAATTTTCTTCTCTATGTGAATTGAGTTATTGTTTAGGGTCTTTTCAATTGAGCCTGAGGAATCCCTTTAATATTTCTTCTAGGCCAATTCTACGACTTATAAGATTTCATAGCTTTTGTTTATCAATGTATGTCTTGATTTATTTTTTGTTTTAAAGGATAGTTACAATAGATATAGAACCGGTGCTTCATAGTTGTTTTGTTTTGTTTTGTTTCAGTACTTGGGCTAATTCCACAGCCTTCTGGTCTCCACGGTTTCTGACAAGAAGTTAGCTGCTAATCTTACGAGCATGCCCTGATACTTTTCATTGAATTTTTATGATTCACTCTGTGTCACTGAATTTCCACAACTTGACTCTGATTGTGTCTAGGTGTTGATCTCTAAGTTTATACTACTTTGAGTTTATTAAGCTTCTTGAGTGTACTACTTAAGTTTTACATCAAATAAAGAAACTACTTTGCTTGCTTATCCCTAAGAAGCAATTTTGCATCTGTTCAAGTTTTGTCACAAAATTGTAGCAGTGCAGGAACACCTTCAGGCTCCACTTTTTAAATCAAGTTATATTGCTGTTTTTTTCATATCTGCAGTTACATCCTCTACTGAAGTGCTGAACCCTTCAAAGTCATTGATGTGGACTGGAATCAGCTTCTTCCAAACTCATTTGAATGTTCATATTTTGATCTCCTTTCATGAATCTCAAATGTTTTTATTTTTTATTTTTTTTTACAGAGTCTTGCTCTGTCACCCAGGCTGGAATGCAGTGGCACAATCTTGGTTCACTGCAACCTCTGCCTCCCCAGTTCAAGCAATTATTCTGCCTCAGCCTCCCAAGTAGCTGGGACTACAGGTCTACCACGCCTGGCTAATTTTTGTATTTTTAGTAGAGACAGGGTTTCATCATATTGGCCAGGCTGGTCTCAAACTCCTGACCTTGTGATCCTCCTGCCACGGCCTCCCAAAGTGTTGGGATTACAGGCATGAGCCACTGCGTCCAGCATTTACAATGTAAATCCTTTCCAGAGAATTTCCAATGTGCTTTTCTCAGATTGATCAGATGAATTATAATCTATGGCAGCTACCATCTTTCAACCTGTTTTTCTTAAATAATAAGACTTGAAAGTCTAAATTAATTCTTGATCCATTGACTGCAAGATGGATGTTGTGTTAGAAGGCATGAAAATACTAAACAATTTGTACATTTTCACCAGTGCTCTTGGGTAACCAGATGCATTGTCAATGAGCAGTAATACTTTAAAATAAGTCATTTTTTTTCTGAGCAGTAGGTCACAATCGTGGGCTTAAAATATTCAGTAAACCCTATGATGTAAACAGATATGCTGTCACCCAGACTTTGTTGTTCCATGTATAGAGCACAGGCATTGTAGATTTAACATAATTTTTAAGAGCCCAATAATTTTTGGAATTGTAAATGAGCATTGGTTTTAACTTAAAGTCAGAAGATGCATTAGCCCCTACCAAAACAGCCAGCTTATCATTGTAAACTTTGAACCAAATATTGACTTCCTCTCTCTAGTTATGAAAGTCTTAGATGAAATATTTTTCCAATATAATGCTGCTTCATGTATTACTATATTGAAAAATCTGTTGTTTAGTGCAGCCACCTTCATCAGTTATCTTAGGTAGATCTGGATAACTTGCTGCAACACCAAGATAGGCACTTGCTGTTTCATCTTACACTTTTATCTTAAGGAGATGGCTTCTTTCCTTAAACGTCATGAACCAACCTCAACTAACTTCAAACTTTTCTGTTATTTTTCTGTTGAGACATTCCAGGAAATTTTTCATTTCAATTACTGAACTTTTCACCTCTAGAATTTATGTTTGCTTATTTTTTATTTTTTATTTATTTTTTATTTTTTTATTATTATTATACTTTAAGTTTTAGGGTACATGTGCACAATGTGCAGGTTAGTTACATATGTATACATGTGCCATGCTGGTGCGCTGCACCCACTAACTCATTATCTAGCATTAGGTATATCTCCCAATGCTATCCCTTCCCCCTCCCCCCACCCCACAACAGTCCCCAGAGTGTGATGTTCCCCTTAAAGACTTAAAATGTTAGACCTAAAACCATAAAAACCCTAGAAGAAAACCTAGGCATTACCATTCAGGACATAGGCATGGGCAAGGACTTCATGTCTAAAACACCAAAAGCAATGGCGACAAAAGTCAAAATTGACAAATGGGATCTAATTAAACTAAAGAGCTTCTGCACCGCAAAAGAAACTACCATCAGAGTGAACAGGCAACCTACAAAATGGGAGAAAATTTTTGCAACCTACTCATCTGACAAAGGGCTAATATCCAGAATCTACAATGAACTCAAACAAATTTACAAGAAAAAAACAAACAACCCCATCAAAAAGTGGGCAAAGGACATGGACAGACACTTCTCAAAAGTAGACATTTATGCAGCCAAAAAACACATGAAAAAATGCTCACCATCACCAGCCATCAGAGAAATGCAAATCAAAACCACAATGAGATACCATCTCACACCAGTTAGAATGGCAATCATTAAAAAGTCAGGAAACAACAGGTGCTGGAGAGGATGTGGAGAAATAGGAACACTTTTACACTGTTGGTGGGACTGTAAACTAGTTCAGCCATTGTGGAAGTCAGTGCGGCAATTCCTCAGGGATCTAGAACTAGAAATACCATTTGACCAGGCCATCCCATTACTGGGCATATACCCAAAGGACTATAAATCATGCTGCTATAAAGACACATGCACATGTATGTTTATTGTGGCACTATTCACAATAGCAAAGACTTGGAACCAACCCAAATGTCCAACAATGATAGACTGGATTAAGAAAATGTGGCACATATACACCATGGAATACTATGCAGCCATAAAAAATGATGAGTTCATGTCCTTTGTAGGGACATGGATGAAATTGGAAATCATCATTCTCAGTAAACTATCGCAAGAACAAAAAACCAAACACTGCATATTCTCACTCATAGGTGGGAATTGAACAATATTTTTTAATAATTCTATTCCTTTATTCATATTCTCTATTGAGTGAGAAATCATTGTTATACTTTAATCATTTTGCCTGGTTGCTGTTTTAAGGATATTTTAAATTCTTTGTTTGGTTCATTCAACATTTGGGCTTCCTTGGGGATAATTCCATTAACTGCTTTCTACCATGTGTACAGGACACACTTTTCTATTTTTTGTTTAACTTTTTGTTGTCGTTTTAAAAGTTGCCATTTTAATAATCTAATGGATAACATTTTAAATCAAATTTCCTCACAGGGTTTCTTCTTGTGGTTGAGTATAGTGGTTTTCATTATCATGTGTGTTTGTTGCTCAGTGAATTTGTTGGGCTAATTCTGTAATATCTATATTGTTTTTCATGTGCAAGCACTGATGCCTTTGCTTAATTAGCCTAGTAATCATTAAATTATTGGACAAAAATTTCTGTTAAATATCTTAGGCCAGTATGTATTTTAGCCAGCTGAGTGATTCTGCATGTATGTTGAGACAAGTCTCTGTGCTCTGAAAGGCAGTTTATTACTCTGTTTTAGCCTCTATTTCCCACTTGAGCAATACCTTAAGGTCAACCAGAATTGATAAATTAAGGCCTTCTCAGGTATTTTCTTGGCTTGTACACAACACTTCAAATGTTCATGGCCTTTTATGTTCCCAGGAATTTGTTGAGTCTATAAAAATTTCCCAGGTAGAGCCATTTCCAAACTTTTTTCTGGCCAATGTCTTCTTCAATTAACTGGTAGTATTGTCACAGACAGTTTTCATATTAAATACTTCTTGTTTCTTGGTTTTGACAAATTCCCTGAGGATAAGGCTATTTGAACAAAGTTAACTCAAAGTTAGATAAAATAATAACAAGCTCTAAGAATAGAGCTCTTCAACAAGCTGCAAAGTTAGAAAATGATAATTCTCTAATAATGGGGGTCCTGGAGAGCTCTAAATCCATCTACCCCCTCCAGATGCTACTAAGGTACAAGTTTTAATAGGTACCGTATTTGTGAAATTCTTGATTTTCAAGACTATGATGGAGTGATCAGAAAAGGATAGGATTAGGGCAAATTAAAAAGCTAAAGACTCACTGTTCTTATCAGGATTCAGTCATTTTTCTTTAATTCAATCATTTTGGCTGGTTGAAATTAACAAGTTCTGAAAAAGTTGATAATGACAGCTCTCACCATGATCTCATAGTTTTTATTAAAAAGCTAGTTTTCAGAAGTTCTTACTCCACCGTTATAGTAGTGGGAAACTTTATATTATAGTATTGTGCTCTAATAAACAGTGAATACAACCCATAATCGGAGAATGGGAAGCCAACTTAATCTAACAATAAAATACTTAGAGATAGCTTATAAAAGTTGAATGTTTTGACAAACTTTTGGATTCATATTATTGCAATTAAAAATTGGAAAGCAGTCTTAATCCATATATCAGGTTTGAAATGTTTATTTTTGTGGATTACTTACCAAATGATGTTTAGTACACAGTATCATCTTTGCAAAAATTAACTAACTTACTGCTTACAGTAACTATATAAGGAAATTGAAGCCCAAAGAGAAAAGTGAGGCACAGACAGAAAAAATAATTTGATCAAAGTCCGTATTTACCAAGTGAGACAGTCAAGGCTAGGATGAGGCACTCATATTGTGGAGTCCATGACCATGGTCATAATACTTAATGTTCCTCATATAGAATATAATGGCTTAGACATCCCTGACCCATGGATAAATAAGCATTGCAGGTTCCTAGCCATCTGGAAGTCTCACCTTAAGGGTGACACAGAGCTTTTCATAAAGCACTAGTTGAACAAAATATTTTCGTACTTCACAATTTTGTCATTAAATCTGATATAGACTAAGTGTACATTTCTAAATTTTAAGTATGTACCAATTTAAGATATAGGAATAAGAAATTGATAGCTCATTAACAAAAATTCCAAAGCAAATGGGCCAATAGTTGGAACATGAGTAGATTAATACTGAGCAGAATAAGTCAGAATTATCACTTCTTTATACAGACTCATTGTAATTTATCTTTAACACAATTTATTGGTATCTACTTTGGTACTTAGGAGAATGTAGACAAAATGTATTTATTGACTAATGACTGCAACTGAAATGCGTTGCAATAAACTGATAATTGAATGATACTGAGGAGAGCTAGGTTCTAGTTCAGCTCTCCTTTCTTCTTTCTTGAAAAATGATTTCAGCATTCCAGGTCTCAAGTTTCTTAGAAAAAAATGAAAATTTGGGTAGAACACCTTTAACAGTCATTCCAATCAACACAATTTGCTTGTAAAATATAAGGAAATTTATACCATAAATGTCTTTGAAACAAAAAATATATATTTTCGGCAGTTTCTTGTTTATATGTGAAGATATAACAATTATTCAAAAATACAAAAGGCACAGATCCTACCCTCAAAGATAGATAACAAAACTATAAGACAGAAATATTCAGACCAGAGCAGATCAAGAATAGTTTGGTGCAGTCTGAAATTTTATCATTAACTATGTAGACAGTTCTCATAGTTGATGAAAATGTAGCTGAAGTGGTGTTTAATTGGAAATTTCTTGATTAGCCACTGCAACTCTAATGAATGCAAATTTTAACACTTTCAAAATTATATCCTACTGTGTGAATCTTTTTTATGCAATCAACAACAAAACTAAGTACTGATTTACTAAAATGATGCTAAAAGTTATTATTTTATTGTTAATCAAATTTCACTTTCCATCTTTCTAAAAACTAAATTTGTATATGCTTTTGTCTATGTAACATAGTGGGATTCTGTTGGAATCTTAACTAGTAAACTACTTACTTCTAACTCTAATTTAGTCAAGGAAAAATATATCAGAAATAAAGTGTATTTTAAATTATTATTTTAACAAAAACAAGTCATAAAGAAGCAATATAATTGTTTAGGTATCTTTTTTTACGTACTTCAACAATATCTACCAAGCACAGTTTGTTGTACCACTGGAAATTTGCTTCAGATCCAGAACTTCTCGTTAACGTTCACAATGATACTATAAGATAAGAAAGGAAGAAGATATCTATTCATTTGCAGAAACAGAGGAATGTATTATTTTGCAAACATTCATTCATAAACATGGGATAAGAGAGTTGGAAACAAACCTAAGTTTTTCTAATTCAACATTTTTTTTTTCATTTCATGGGGAGGAAAAATAATCCCACTTGCTCCCAACCCCATCATCACAGCCATTTGTGATTTATAAACTGTGCCTCTACTTTAGAATCTGGAAGATAAATCTGATTCTTGAGTACCTGTTGAGTGTTTTCTGCTAAACTACATTACCTTTTGAAAAGTCAACTTATTTTTCACTAAAATAGGATAAACAAAATCTTGTCAAGAGCAAACTGATACAGGAGTTCTTCAATGTTAATCACAACTTTTACTGATTAGTCTGCACATAATAACTTGTGCTTCTTTATTAAATACATTTAAATATTCTGTCCTGAACTAGTTTACTTAGGGACTACAGCATAACCACTTAGTTGAACTAAGTAATACTTATGAAGTGCTTAATAATATTGAGAAAGACTATCACAAATCAATGTGATATTGGTTGAAAATAGTGATTCAAGATAGTTAATCTGCAGGAATTTGGATTTGCCTTTAATGCAATTTGAAAGCTATTGTGTTGATTTGGATTTGATATGCATCATTATATTTTCACGTCATTCACCTATTGAAACACCCAGGATTTGTACAAAATGTGGAAGATCACATTCATTTCTACCTCTGAGTTTGCCTGCAGCCAGTGTAGCTTTCATGCTTACACTTTCCCACTACTCCTTTAAGGACTTTTTCAAGAAACATTGCAGCTTCCTTGAAAAAAACAAACTTAAGATGGAATTAATGACTCCAAAGTAATCCTCAGCTCCTGAAGGACAATATGTGAATAACCCGGATTCACCGTATTCTGGTGGGACAATGTTGAGGCAATATAAGACAGAACAATCCAATCATGAATGCACATTTTATTGGCTTTTCCCCTTCCCTCTTTCATATTTCTCATTGCCTCACTTGTTCCTCCTGGTGTCACCTCCCAAGACCAGTACTCAAGACTTTCTCTTAAAGTTTGTTTTCATAAAAACTTAAATAAGACATTGGGTGGGGAGTATTCTTCACTGTTAATTATTTAAGTCATAAAAGTGAACCACCTTAATTTCTCACACATATATTCACAGAGCTAATAACCTGTTGGCAGCGATGACTATGAATTATATAAAATAGTATATACAAACTGGTTAAGTATAGATGTCTATTTTATAGAACTTTAAAACATACAGGGCACCTTAGAATACATAGTAGAACAGTTCACACCTGAATAATAATGGTGTATGAATTTACTTAGAAATTTGACGTTTTAAGTTCAAGAAATGATATGGCAATAAACTCATGCTAAATGACCTAAATTGCTGGTTGGAGATTCTTCAAAGATGTGTGTTGGTGTCTTAAATACAATATCTTATTTTTAAGTGTTTTAATAATCTATATTTTTTCTTCTTTTTCAAGAATATGTGAGAATTTGTCATAATGCTTTTATATGACTCTACTTCAGTTAAACATGAACTTTCTGCACAAAAATATTGGACATTCCATTCTAGCAGCAGAACAGGTTAGTGAAATTATGGCTCAGAATCAGCTCATATGATAAATACCAGGGTGTTTTAGAGGCAGAAAATACAGTACAAGTATGTCAGTCATTATATGAAAAGAAAACAGTCTCCAAGTCACTTTTAGAAGCCAAAATACACCATGAAAATAAGACTCAACAATAAAACTACAGCTATACCATATTCCTCATAAATAAAAATATCCTTAATAATATTTAAAATACTTTTATATATATATTTATATATAATGTGTATGTGTATGTGTGTGTGAGTCCATGTATGTGTGTGTGGTTTTATGTGTATTTCAAATATCATAGTATATCCAAGCAGAAATAAACTTGGTTTTATCTACCAAGCTCTATCAAGGGCATTACAATTTTCTTTACAAAATAATTTTTAAAAGGTAGTACATACTATATAATGAGAACTATGCACACTTCGGTATACAAAGACCATTAATTTAAGCATACCTGGAAACTCTTGCACATGTGAATGAATGTGTTTATAATTGAAAATATTTGAAATCAACTTCTTTCCAATAATGAAAACTCTTTGCAAGGGGAATGTTTCATTCCAATCCCTGTTTTTCTCTCCCATATAGTGCTAATCTTTACGTCTTGAACATGCGTGCTCTACATTTTTATTGAATCCACTCCGTAATATTAGGGACCATATAGTGTAGTAAAACATTCTTGTACTTTCTTCTCTAATTGCTTTTTATTTTTACATAAGCTTTATTATTATTACTTATCTTTTGAAGTGGATACCTCCATTCAGTATGCTGCAAAATACTGGCTCCCTGCCCTTAACTCGCTAAGAAAGGCTTCTTTTTCTTTGCTTAGTGATAATTCATCAGTGAACCTCTTGCTTTACTCTATTAGTCCGTGTTCACGCTGCTGATAAAGTCATACTTGAGACTTGGGGAAAAAAGAGGTTTAATTGGACTTAGAGTTCCACATGGCTGGGGAGGCCTCAGAATCATAGCAGGAGGCAAAAGGCACTTCTTATATGGCAGCAGCAAGAGAAAATGAGGACGATGCAAAAGCGAAAACCCCTGATAAAACCATCAGATCTCGTGAGACTTATTCACTGCCAGGAGAACAGTATGGGGGAAACCGCCCCCATGATTCAAATGATCTCCCACTGCGTCCCTCCCACAACACGTGGGAATTATGGGAGTATAACTAAAGATGAGATTTGGGTAAGGGCACAGAGCCAAACCATATCATTTACCTAAAGCCATATTTTTTCTCTGTTCCCCACCAAATCTAGAAATCAAACAGTGCTTGGGACACAGTAGTTACATAATAATTGTTAAATAGGGAGGGTCAACATTCTGAAGTGATGTAAGGAGAAGAGTCATTTCTTTTCTTTTTTCTTTTTTTCTTTTCTTTTTTTTTTTTTTTTTTGAGACTGAGTCTCGCTCTGTCGCCCAGGCTTGGAGTGCAGTGGCGCGATCTAGGCTCACTGCAAGCTCCGTCTCCCGGGTTCACGCCATTCTCCT
Organism: Pan troglodytes; assembly: GCF_028858775.2. Taxonomy (NCBI): domain Eukaryota; kingdom Metazoa; phylum Chordata; class Mammalia; order Primates; family Hominidae; genus Pan; species Pan troglodytes. Next base: position 157,703,600 of record NC_072398.2, on the reverse strand, counting down.
GCCTCAGCCTCCCGAGTAAGTGGGACTACAGGCGCCCGCCACCACGCCCGCCTAATTTTTTTTTTGTATTTTTAGTACAGACGGGGTTTCACCGTGTTAGCCAGGATGGTCTCGATCTCCCGACCTCGTGATCCGCTCGCCTCGCTCTCCCAAAGTGCTGGGATTACAGGCGTGAGCCACCGCGCCCGGCCGAGAAGAGTCATTTCGTAATTAATTCTGAGTTAAAAGCATCTTCTGGCCAGACATAGTGGCTCACTCCTGTAATCCCAGCACTTTGGGAGGCCGAGACGGGCAGATCACTTGAGATAAGGAGCTGGAGACCACCCTGGCCTATACGGCGAAACCCCGTCTCTACTAAAAATATAAAAATTAGCCGGATATGGTAGCGGGCGCCTATAATCCCAGCTACTCAGGAGGTTGAGGGAGGAGAATCACTTGAACCTGGGAGGCAGAGGTTGCAGTGAGCCGAGATCGTGCCACTGCACTCCAGCCTGGGCAACAAAGTGAGACTCCATCTCAAAAAAATAAAAAAAGAAAAGAAAAGAAAAGAAAAAAAGCACCTTCTTGGAGCAAATACAACATGATTCTCCTTTCCTGAATAAAACTACTTAAAATCTTCCCATCCCCAATACAGTAGCATGCTTTGCCATTTAACATTATTTTCAGCAAAATTTTACTATACTTTTAATTTTTAAGGGCGTTCACAGGTATATCTGAAAGTATCTTTGGTTCAATTAGATGATTTTATTTCCATCTAATAATGGAATTTTGGTAAATGTTAGAAGAGGTTGATAGTCTATTGTGGTACTAATTTATAGTCATTATATATTTATTCATTCAGTAAATTTTTTTATGCTCTTAGTGTTTTAATCATTATTTCATTTATGACTAGCTACAAACCTATGCTTGTTTAAGAGCTATTCAGTAATCAACGAGCTCTATGCGAGTTTCTCAGAATAATAAATCCTTTGTGACATCGAGTTCACCATCTAGTAGTGGAAATAGTAAAGAAATGGGAAAATTGCAATATTGTGAAATTAATGCAACAAAAGGTGCCTTAGTCCATTTGCTGCTGCAGATAATACCTTAGGCTTGGTAATTGGTAAATAATAGAAATTTATTTCTCACAGTTCTGGAGACTGGAGTTACAGCACCAGAAGAATTGGTGTCTGGTGATGGCATCTTCTATTCCTCCTCAAATGGCAAAAAAAAAAGACACAAAGTAGGGACAAATGTTGTGTCCTTATGTGGCAGAAGAGATGGAAGGGTGAAGCAGTTCTCTGGAAGCCTCATTTATAAGGGCATAAATCCAATTCATAATGGTGGAAACCTAATGACTTAATCACTTCCCAAAAGGTCCCTCTTTGTGCCATTAACTTGGGATATAAGATACAATATACAAATTTTGGAGGGACACATACATTCAAACAATAGCAATTGGGACAAATATTCACTTTAGTGGAAATACAAGAAGTCACCTAGCCCATCCTGGGTGAGTGGGGAGACACACAGAGCTTTATCAAAGACTAGCTTCAAAGTCATGACCTTAGATAAACAGTTGACTCTTGAACAACACAGGATTTAGCTGTGCAAGTCCACTTATAAGGACATTTTATTTCACCTCTGCCACCCCTGAGAAAGCAAGACCAGCCCTGCCCTTCCTCCACCTCCTCAACCTACTCAATATGAAGATGACATGATGAGGTTGAAGACCTTTATGATAATTCACTTCCAGTTAATAAAGGATAAATAAATTTTTTCTTCCTTACGATTTTCTTAATAACATTTTATTTTCTCTTTCGTACTTTCTTGTACGAATACAGTATATAATACATATACCATATATTAAATGTGTTAATCAACCGTATATGTTATTGGCAAGGCTTCTGGTAAAAGGTTATTAATAGTTAAGATTTGAGAAGTTAAAGTTATACACGGATTTTTAACTGTGTGGGGGTCAACACCCCAACCCCCATGTAGTTCAAGGGTCAACTCTAGTTCATATATAGCTAGTTAGCCAGATGAGTGATGTGAGGATGGGGACAGAGAATAGAAAAGTACTCCAGTGAGAAAGTGTCAAAGATAAAGCTGAGCACTAGTTAAAGTGGTAAGGACAGATTGTAATCCATAATATATTAGTGTGGTAGGAAAGAGTCCAGCATGAATTGAATTCAACTTGATTTTCATAGAGGTAACGGCATTTTAGAAAGAGTATGAGGGAATAAAGGTAATGAACATGGGCTCACTAAAGTCAGGGAAATAAAAAAGTTATTAAAATGAGGAGTGGGGGTTTAGTCAATGTGAAACCCCTTTTGGGTTTGTTAACTGAGAGTTATCAGAGTTAGACTCCTACCTTCTCATACAGGCTGGGAGACACGGGCCCTATCTTTAGGTGTTGACTGACAAACACTCAAGTCCTTTAGCAGTCTTGAGTTTTCTCACACAGGCACTTTAAGGGGGCCGAGGGTCATTCTAGGGATGTAGCCTTTAGGTGTTAGAAACAATGTTTCTTTTTTGTTCAGGTCTTTACATGTCAAGGTTACAGCTTAACTGAGAAGAGGGCTCAGAGGAGCCTGGCTAAAATTTGGTCAAAGAGAGAATCTTTGTAAAGAGTATTACATATATAACAACAGAGAGGCAGAAGAAATATACTGTTTTAAGTATTGAAAGTGGTTTTATCAGTCATGATATAGTAGGTTACAATGCAGTAACAAACTAAGAATTCCTAATGATTTAATACATCAGAGGTTTATTTCTCACATATACCAAGTCAGCGGTGTTTTCAATACTTCTTAATGGCAACTCCCTCCCATGTGATGACTCAGAGATATGATGGGTCTGCCTTATCAACAATGGCTTCCAGGGTGCTACAGCCTGGAAACAGAGAACAGGTTGCTCATGTGGAGCATTTTCTTTGCCTAAGTCCAGAAGTTTTCATTGTTAGTTCTGCTCATAATTCATTAGCCAGAACAAACCACATTGTAAATGAGAGAAATTCAATTTAAAGAAGGTTACACAGAAAATAGGAATTAAAGAGAATAAATCTGATATTTTTTAAAAAGTAAAAGAATTTAAAACATACAAATCTTGGTAAAAGAATGAACAAGAACTAGAACAGAATACATCCATAACAGAAATTTATGCAAATTCTCTTTATGATACCAGCATCAATGAATGGTGTGACTTATCTCCTTGTTTATTTCCATTTCCCTTTTTCCAAGTCTCACATTCCCAAGAGAAGGAATCCAATTGTCTCAGCTCAGGCCTGTTTTCTCCTTCTGGATCGTTCAGCTATGACAGGAGAGGCACTGCCAATTTAGCTAGATATTGCTACAATATTCACTTTCATTATACAGAGAACATTCCGAGAAAGAGGAAATCATGTCACCAATTTGCCACTGAAGGGACATCTACTGAAATAAGTAGTATGAATATTTTTGGTAAAGAAAGGTATAAATAGCAGGATATCCTATGAAGTAATAATTTACTTCATTAAACTTCAATTACTTCAATAACTAAAACAACAACTGGCAAGTTTCGTACTTCAACATAGGACTGACCTCTTTCAATCACATGATAGTTGCCCTGCTTTTCAAGGGAATGAGCAGACAGAAAGTTGAATTAGGAGAGTTGAGAATAAATAGGTTGTACCTTTTTTCTTGCCCAAGATTCTGAAGGCAGCCACAATGCTTTATACATAAATGTGCTTATACTGTCAATGTAAATATGAAAATCAGTGGAAGTGGACATCAGATATATCTCAGCAGCAGAGGGCCAAAGAAATGGAAGATAAAAGACTTTAATGGTTAAAAAATATACTCCCAATGCTCTAAAGAAGATATTTAGTGGGGGGAAATGTGTCCTCGCAAGAGAATGTGGCTGAGAGTAAACTATTCCAGTCTAATAGGGTGGAGCAGAGTGGGGTACAGAGCGTTTCCCCAACATTTGACGAAGTCACTGTAGAAGCTAGTATGAAAGAATCCCAAGCAGACATCAAATAGGAGATGCAACGAGACGTCAGGGGATTAGCTCCAGCGAAAGCCAAGATAGAACTGAATTAATGGAAAAAGACTGCAAAGGCTTCCTGGAGCAATCACCTCAGATTGTGCCAAACAACCATAGATACATTTTTATCAGCATGAGCACAGACCAGTTGCATCCTTCCACAATGGCGTTAAACTTATCCTGAATCCAGACATAATCCCAATATCTGAAGCAGATGAGCAGCTCCTTGAACTGATGAAATATTAAATTAAAGTGACTGATAAATCACTGGAATTGAGCTAATTTGGCCAAAAGCATCCAGATTAACATTTTAGCTTCAGACAGACTGGAGCTCAGAGTCAGAGTTTTAAATCACTACAAGATATAAAAAAAAAAAAATTCTATGGAAACTGTAATATTATCCCTTCTACATGTTTCTAAACTTTGGAATAAAAAGCAAAAGTATAGTGAATATGTTCAATTTTAAAGGCACAATGTAAATATGCCTTAAGAAATTAAATTAATAGCTTGTTATAATAAAGGCAGGTAAAGAGAAATTGGTGTGAGGTCTAGACTTGAGACTCTAAAATCAACTCTTACACGCAGAATGTATGTTTTGTGTATGGAGGATGGATATGGATGATAGCCGCTTGAAACTGAGACCAAAAAAGATCATATTATCAAACTATAATGAACAGTATATTTTTGGATTTATATATGTGTGTATGTACATGTGTATAATATAAATAATATACAGAATAAGAGAGGTTGTTATGATTCACTGCTTTATCCTAATTAAATTAAACCTAAAATATTTTATTCAGCTAGCGGCCAACATTTAATATTCTAGGAGAATAGAAGAGTTACAGACAAATTGAGACTTATTAATTACTAATAATAGTGATTACTTCTTTTGAATATAAATGGTCTTCTACATAGAATGGAGAAATGGTTGAGTAAGCTGGGCTTTAAAGCACTTTTCATTCTAAAGTATTTTCATTCTTTCAGTTGTTAATTTTTTAGGACAGAGATTCAAAATTGATTATTGAACTTAAACATTAAATTAACCCTATAATTTCCCAACTTATCCAACCATGCAAATAACGCCCTAGGCACCACTGACCCTGCATTTGCAAGGAGTTAGAAAATTAGGACAGTGGCTTTTTTGTCTGGACATTCTTTTAGCTGAATCTAAATATTCTTATTCTTAACATATAATGAGAATAAAGATATGAAATGATCAATATTTTAAATTAAGTGAAAGTGAACATTTTTATTTCACTGAAGTGACTATTTTTCATCAATTATAATTTCTATGATAACTTTAGGGATGTCTTGCATTTATTTTATCACAATGTTATTTTAAACACAAACTGATGTAACTAAAACTTATAAACATTTAATTTGCACGCTAAACACCAGCTCCACATTTGTAAAGAAAAAGAAAAAACTTAGTATTACCTAGTGCAGAACTTCATCTAGTATTCTGTGATTTTCGAGATATCTGAGACAATCTTTAAGGAAAATTTGACTAAGCAAAGATATATTAATATTACACCTGCTGGGACACAATAAAGTTGACTGAATCTTACAATACTCCCTTGCTGTATCTTATTATGGGTATTATCAACCCTCACTGGCTTAGGTAAGTTAAAGAAGTTTGGGAAGTTATTAGAAATTTTTAAACAAGTCAATTATCAGCTCAAATATACATATTTTTTTATACCACTAACACTTGGTGTAGTATGTGGAAGACATTAGAGCATGGGCAATTAATCATAAAATAAAAGTGTTGTAAGGTCCCTATTTGGAAATAGGAGTGGCAGGATTAAAGCACAGATTAACCTTGATCTACACTATTTAAGCCACATAAAATTTCTGAATAAATATTTAAATTAAATATAAATTGTTGCACTTTTCAACAATGATAGAGGTTGAATGTAAGAAAAAAATCAATAAACAGAATAAGAATCAATAAATTTTTTTAAAAGGAAGAAAAAAGCTTAAGATAATCATTACAGGAAAAGACATGAAGTAAGATGATTCTCAAAAATGCCATATATTTCAATCATGATAATAAATATTAAAGTACAACATTTATCAGCTGAAAGGAAGAGATCATCAGTTTGAAATGAAACAAATTACCATAAGAATTATGTAATTTACAGGAGAAATATCTATAATGTAAGAGCTTGGAAAGCTTATATAAAACTATTTGGAAAAAAAATGCATCTGGTGTAGATTCACCAAAATAAAGCTAGAATAACTATATGAATATTACAAAATAGACATTAAACTCAATAGTGTCTTTAGAAGTAGATGTAGTTATAGTAGTTGGAAAGCTTCAATTATTCAGATAGATTTAATAATTTTACACTTAATTTCAGTTAATTCTATGGTCTCAACATATAAACACAAATGATTAGAATTATAAGAAGAAACTATATATCATAGAACAATTCAATATATCTCTCTAAAATATTGACCAATGAAGTAGAAACAATTAGGAAATGTATAAGACATTTGAGAAACATAATTAATATGTTATTTAAGAAGCAGGTATAGAATCATAGAATTAATACGTTATTTAAGAAGCAGGTGTACAATAATTTGAAGAAACGTAAGTTCAAAGCTTACAAGAAATAATTACAAAATGTAAATAATCACAAAGCCTTTAAGCAAGCCTCAAATAATTTCAAAGATTCAGTATTATAAATACAATGTTTTCTGTTCATAGTAGAATTTTGATTGGATTTAAATATAAAAGAAGGTATAAAAAAGCAGAAAATATATTTCCATATAACTCATGAGTCAAGTTATCAAAATGGACATTTGAATATACTTAGAATTGAATGATAATAAAACTATCAAATAACAACTTCATGGGATATAATAAAATTTATAATGCCAACTATTATAAAAATTTTTGAAAATTCAAGATAGACATCCAATTTAAGAAATAAAGGAAGTAAAGCATGCAGTCAAGTAAATTATGAATAATAAAACAAATTATTAAGATTAAAAGGAGATTCTCAAAATGAAATTTGATTCAGTAAAAAGACCATTGTCTTCAGTAAAAAGACCTATGTTTTCAAGTTGAATTGAAAGCCAAAACATATTTTAACCATATTTTAAACAAGTTGAATTGAAAGCCAAAACATATTTTAACATATTTTAACCATAACCAAAACATGTTTTGACCATATCCCTTATTATTGAGGGAGGTATTTCTTCCCTAGTGCTGTGGGGATGACTTGGACAGAAACCACTGGACACTATACAGATGTAGACTGACAGTTTACTGGTCACCTGCACTAAGAGCCTGAGAGAAAAGGACACTGCATATATCACAGAGAGATGCATAGGTGTTACACTCAGAAAGAGAGTGAACAACTAGAAGATGTGGAAGGCAAGCTTTTTAGTATTAAAAGGGTAGGTTGGGATGTTTTCTGGTTCCTGGTAAAGGATGAGATTGTCTTGTTTTAATAATTCTTCAGGCTTGCTGGGAACTGAATCTACTATTCAGCAATAGGCAAAAACTATACCTGTTCCCTTTAATAAGGTGGATATTTTGGCTTGGGGAACTTATCCATGGAAAAAAAATGGGGAGGAGAACTTGCAATTAGGCAATTTTAAGTCCCCCTTGATTTTACCAGATGTCAAAGAAGCACAAAATATGGATTTTTAATTTTAGGTCTTACCTATAAAACCAGTGCAAAAAAAACCCCACAAGTAAATAAATGCATATATAAATAATAAATAATATAAAAATAGTAAAAAATGCATTATTTATACATGAAATGTTACCTACACAAATATTTTAAGCATGATTTACAATAGAACCAGTAAGTTCTCCTGTTTTCAGATATTAAATAGTTATAAAATAGATAACAAATTATAGTAAACTAGAAAATGTTATTTTTATTTTGTTCAATTTTAGAATAGGAACAAAAACAGTAAAAATATCAGAAGGAAATCTAACAAAAGATAACACATTTATGGAGATAATTACAAAAGTCTTTGACAGAGTGTAGCAGAAACATAAATTAGGTCAACCACCACTTTTTAAATTTTCTGGTAAATGTGCATTATTATATTGCATCAATTAAAAAAAACTGAAAACCACATTTCTCACATTCCTTTGCAGTTTAGATTCCAGAAGATATTTAAGCTCTATCAATCCAACTTGGATTTCAGCATTGTACCCAACTGAACTTGGACTTGAATTTGGAGTCAAATTCCATTGGGGATTTTGCCAGTGTGCAAGGCATTTATTTTTGCTGTTGCATTTCTTTTAGACCCAGTTTGGCTCTGGAGTCAAGAATTCTCAAAACAGCTTTCTGAACTCTGAATCGCAGTAAAGCTGGTGTTCTCCTGAAGCCAACACTTACGGTATCACCTTGCTGATCCAGGCAAAATGGCAAAAGTGTAGTGAACATAAAGCCAGGGGCTGAGATTGTGGACGTCCTCTGTACCAAGTTTCTTATTATGGCAAGGGTAGAAGTTCACCAGGTCAGTAATGTGATTTTGTCTAAAGAGCCACTTCTGGAGATCTAGCCTAAACATTGCTCCTCCAACTCTTCCCATAATTTGTTAACAATTGAATAATTGTTCTGTTTAAAATAGTTTGGATGTTTTATGTTTTCTGCAACTTTACTGTTATCATAACAAAGACATAAATAAAGATCTAAATAAAGTCGGATATACACTCTTACAGAAAAGGTTTACTATTAAAAGGATATAGGTGCTTTTCAAATGAGTTGATATATTGTTTCCCCTGAAATTTTATTGATTCTAAAATGTATGCAGAAATATTATATTAACAACTATTAACATAATATGAAATAATTATGGTAAAAAAAATTGTATTGACATAGGGAAAGAAAATAAACCAAAGCGGCAGTAAATCAAATTCCTAAGAACTCAGACATAGGTCCTTGTTCACATTCATTCATTCAATAATATGTACTTATTCAACAAATATTTAGTTATTGCTAAGTCAGAAACTGTTTACAGGCTGTGAAAAACATAGGGAACAAAAGATAAAAATCTGTCCTTATTTAGCTTCTATTCTGGAGCAGGGAATAACAGAACGCATTTTCTAAACAATTGTATTTTCTAATTACTGCAAAAGTATAATTTAATTTCTGTCTCATACTATACACAGAACAACATATATCACTGAAAAAATTTTAAAAAACCAAAAAGGCTCATTAAAATTATTTAGTATATTTAAATATTGTCAATTAAAAATAAAATTAAAAAAATGATTTAGAGTTTCAGTTCTGACATGCAAAGTGCTAGTAAGTCCTCACTCAATGCCTTTTAATAAAAAAAAAAAGGTGGGCACACTATACATCAATGACTTTTGTGAGACTTCTGTTCTGTGAAAGATATCATTTATAGAATCAATAATCAAGCCACAAATTGAAAGAGCAACATGTATCTGATAAAGAACATTTATCATAAGATAAAGAGAGCTTTAAAAACTCAATGATAAAACAATACACTCAAAACATGGGCAGAAAATCTGAATAAGTATCATCTAAGATATTCAGATGGTAACATATGAAAAGAAAGTAAATATCATTTGTGATTAAGAAAATGTAAACTAACAAAAGAATGGCATACTACTACATGACAATTAGAATGGCCCAAATTAAAAAAAAAAACAAAACAAAAAAAACAACCAAAAATGTGACAATGAAAATATTTAGCAAGAATATGGAGAAAAGGAACACTCAATAACTACTAGTAGAAATACAAAATTATACATCTACTTTGGAAGACACGTTGTCAGTTTCTTTCAAAGCTAAACATAGTGTTATACTATTCAGCAGTTCCCTCCTAGGTATTTACCCAGATGATTTGAAATCATGTTCATACAAAGACCAGCATTTAAAAGTTTGTAGAAATTTATTCATAATCAATAAAACCTAGAAGCAATCAAGTTGTCCTTTAAACAGATGAATGAATAAACACACTGTGGTACATATAATATGATGGGCTACTATTCAGATATAAAAAGGAATGAGCCATGCCAGAACATTGATGAATTTTACATACATATTGCTAAGTAAACAAAACAAGTTTGAAAATAGTACATAATGTATGATTCCATTTAGATGACATTTTTGAAACAGCAAAACTGTACACACAGTAAAAAAGTTCCCTGGTATTAATGGTGGGGAGAGTGTTTGGGGAGTAAATCATAGGGGATTTTTTAAAGGAGAGTATTTTGAGTGATAGGGTAATGGTGGATACATGACACTGAATTTGTCAAAACTCATGGACCTTTCTAGCATAAAGAATAAACCTTAATTTATACAAAATAAATAATTTAGGATAGCTGATTATCCCTATTTGGAAGACAAGCTGTGAAAAAAGTATAAATGCATTACAAATATATAAAATAATCTCAATAAGAGGAATGAGAATAAAAGGTTCTGAACTTAGTAATTTTGGAAATAACTGGAGAGTATACTGTTAGAGGGAAAAAATGTACTCTACCTGATAAAGCTGTTTGTTTCCTATGATAACAATTCTGAAACCATAATACACGTATAACAGAATCAAATAGTTAAGCATATACATAGCAGGTGGCAGAGGCCTTGTTTCTCACTGTTGGACTGAGGTTACAGACAAATAAGGGAGAAGTCTTGAATGATCTTTGTGCAATATACTAAAATTAACATCAGTACAAACCCATTTTTAGCTTGAAATATGTGGTGTTATATACACATAGAAATATTAATACTTGTCTGTATATATACTGATTAATATGCACAAATACATTGTCTTGTTCTGCAGCTTAGTGGGCCTCAAAACACTGCCACCATAGCAGTCATAACAAGCCTAGTGCCCAGATCTTGGATTCTGAAATCATTCTTCAATAAAAGTAACAAGGTCTCTTTGAAGAAATATCTGCTTCTAGGTTCAGGACAAAAAATATCGAGTGATCCTGGAGCTTCTTGTAGTGCCATAAAGGATGGAGGTACTAAAATAGCTACAATGAGGGGTATATCAAGGGAACACAGGAGCCAACTAAATGAGTTCCCAATGGCCAAAGAGGAATACTTTGAGCGACAAGATACGTAAAGTTGCAACCAAAGTATAAACTGAATATTCATGAGTTTATACCGATTTGAAAAAGTAATTAAATAAATAATTGTAGAAGATGAGGCAAATTTCCCATGCAGAAGAATTCCAAATAATTTATGATGTATGTGGATGCTTAGTCCTCAAGCAGGAAAAGTATAACTGCCTTCTCTTTTGGTGTGACATGCACTTTATGACTTTACAAAGAGGAGAAAAGAGTAACTTTACAGTTGGGAAATCTGAACAATACTACCTCAGCCAGGTATCAGAGTTAACAAAAGTTATATGTTATGTTGATTGTATGTATCCTTGAAATGATCTGATAAGAATGGCACTTTACCTCTTTGGTGTTCTGCTAAAAAGTTCATTGTCTCAGTTCAATCATAAGATTAAAATTAGATAAAACTCAATCTAGGAAAATTTTACAAAATATTTGAACAGCACTGCTCAAACCTATCAAGGTTATAAAAAGCAAAAACTGTCTGTGAAACTGCCGCAGCCAAGAAGACCCTAAGGAGCCATAACTAAATGTAATTTTACATTATGAAAAGGAACTTAAAAATAACTACATAAAAAAACTAAGAAAATCTGAATAAAGTATGGACATGAAATAATCATAACACACTAATATTAGTTCATTAATGGTGACAAATATTCTAGCATAATATGTCAGTAGTAGGAGAAACTGGGCATGATATATGTGGAAACTCCGTGGAATCTTTGTGACATAACCGGGTATCCCAGCCTCAAAATACATTTAAATTGTTTTTTCCTCTCTGGCTCTCAGCCTTGAAACATACTTTGAAACTCTTTGTTTTTCCCTTTTCCTCCAGCCACCTCTGTGAATAATGCTCACTTATCTAATTATGTACTTTCTTAGAAAATTCCAAGGGCCAATTTTGAAACAAACCAGGCAGAGAGACCCAGATGCAGAATCCTGCAGGCTGAGGGATGTCAGGAAGAGTTAGCCCACCACTGCTGCGCTGAAACCAGGATGATGCAAACTGGGCCTCAGGCCAGGCAAGTTCTCAAGATAATCATGGAAACAAGACACACAGACCTGCACCCTCCTGCGCCACGTCCACATGTTTCCCACACCAAATTTTCCTTCTTAAACCCCTTCACTCAGCCCAAAAAGTTGGTATGGTCCTTTAAAGGCAAGAGCCTGCCCTTCCCCAGTTGCTAGCATTTGAATAAATTCTCTTTCCTTTTACTCACACCTCACTTCTCATGTTTTCCATCTCTGAGAGGCAAGCAGCCTGACTTGAGCTGTTTACTGTGACATTTCTTTACGTCTAAAACTATTCTAAAATAAAAAGTTTATTTAAGAGCATTGAAAGACTTGACAATATTTTAAAAATCTGTTTAACAAAATACATCACATAAAAAGTTATAACATTTGGAAAAGATACTGGTAACATTTGAAACTGATAAAGATAAGTATGCAAATTACTTAAAGAAATTCTATTTTGAAAGGGAATTTGAATAAGCAATTTGAGAAACTGAACCTCTAATACCTAATAAAATATTAAAAGGCTCAAATTCACTGATAATCAGAGAAATGCATATTACAATAGAGTCCATTACATATCCATAGGCTGGGCAAATTAAACTATTAGCAAATGTTGATGGGAATGTGGAAGCTCTTGGATCCTGAGAATGGGCCAATAAATAAGTCAAACCACATTGGAGAGACATTGGCAATATATAAGAAAATTAAAACTGCATGTACTGTTGCAAAAATGTAAAACCATGTGATTTTCTTATTACATCTTTTTAGAAAAATAGTAATTTTTAACAGAATTTTATTTTGACATAAAATAGTTGTTTTGTTATTTTTGAAATAAACTACTATTTTATACAATTCTCAATTTTGATTTTTAATATATTGAATGCTTAATAGTTATAATCCTCATAAACAGATGATCTTTGGGATGCTTAATACCTTTTAAGAGCATAAATGAGTCTAGAGATCAAAAAGTTTGAAAACTGATTCCCTAAAGGAATCCTTCCACATGCATTCTGATAAGGAAACATTTATCAGAAATTGCATGTGCTACATGGCATACTACAGGACATTAGTGTGGAAAGCTGAAAGTAACCTATCTGGGATTGATAAAAATAAATTCATTGTGTATTTTTAATAGAACAAAATTTTTAAAATTTAGGGATTAGAATAATTATATTGGTACCAATATGAATGAATCTACAAAACATGAAGTGTTCAAAAAGTAGTTTACTGAGTATAAGAACAGTAAATTTAAAACCACAACATAAAAACCACTCTGTATACTCTGTATAGATTTTTATATATAACTGATATGGTTTGGCTGTGTCCCCATCCAAATCTCACCTTGAATTTTAATAATCCCCAAGTGTCAAGGGTGAGGCCAGGTGGTGATAATTGAATCATGGGGACATTTTCTCCCATACTGTTCTCCTGGTAGTGATTAAGTCTCAAGAGATCTGATGGTTTTATAGCAGTTTCCCTGCATAAACTCTCTTGCCTGTTGCCATGTAAGACATATCTTTCTTTCCCTTCGCCTTCTGCCATTAATCTGAGCCCTCCCCAGCCATGTAGAACTGCGAGTCAATTAAACCTCCTTCCTTTATAAACTACCCAGTCTTGGGTATGTCTTTATTAGCAGTCTGAGAACAGACTAATGCAATATTCAAGTGTAAAAACATCTATGGAAAGAATATACATTAATTGTAGGCTAATGATGATCTTGGAGTTGGGTGGAACGATGAGGAAGAGCTTCACTCACATTTTAAACATTTATTATGTTTTAAATTGAGGAAATAAATTTTTCAAATGTAAATATTCATTAAGTGCAATGTTTGACAGATTGATGGTTTGGTATAATGTCCTCTATATTCTGAAACGTTAAAACATGCAAAATGTAAGTTGGTATGTGTGAGGTATATGTGTGTGTGAGAGAGAGAGGAAAAGAAAGAAGGAGGAAGAGAGATTTAGAATTCTATATTAAAATTAGGATAATTTTTAACATTTTGGGAATTCCTAAGGATGTTACAAAATTCAGAATTCATAAAATGTATCCTCATCTCAATTGAGAATTTACATCGATCAATTTGTGGAATAGCTTGTAAAAACCAGTTAATCTGCTAAAAATAAATGAGGAAATTTGGGCAAAATATTAATAATATGTGCTTGAAAAATCTAGAAACTTTTCAAGGTTGTAAGTATTAGCAGTGCTGCTTTTAATAAATGTCTTTAATTCCTTTCAAGAACAGAAACCTTAAATGAGTTCAGCATCCTTTCACCTTCAAGGCATTTTAAGTATCTATATAGCAGTGGAAGGGCTAAGAAATAGAAAAAAACCTGAGGGATTCATGAAGATAGCAAGAAAAATTGTATTTTGTTTCTTGTAATGTCAGTTTCCTAACAAACACCCCAGGATACAAATTGGAGCACTAAACAACTACATTTGTGAATTAAGAGTAAACCAATCAGGGCACAGTCCTCACAAAGGAAAAAACACAGCTATTTATTTATTTATTTATTTATTTGTGTTTGAGACACTATCTCACAGTCACCTAGGCTGAAGTGCCCCCACTGGATCTCAGCTCACTGCAACCTCAGGCTCCTAGGGTCAAGGGGTCCTCCTACTTCATCTTCCCCAGTAGCTGGGACTACAAGTGCAGGTGAATCTAGCTAACTTTGTATGTATAAATGTTTGTTTGTTTGATATACACACACACACACACACACACACACACACACACATATACATGTAGAGACAGGGTTTCTCCTTGGTGCCCAGGTTGGTCTTAAACTCCTGGTCTCAAGTGATCCTCCTGCCTTGACTTCACAAATGTTGCGGTTACAGGCTTGAGCCACTGTGCCCAGCCAAGCACAGCTTTAAAACCTTGTGAATCCAGATGAAATTTAGGAATTTTGGATTGCTTGTGTCCAGTTACTAGCCAGAGAAAATATTAACCAAACTGTAAGGGAATGTAATATCCAGAGTTACAAATAATTTCTGTACTTTTTCATATAAAATATCAAGAAATCAAATAAAAATAGGCATACACACAGCAATATGAATAACAAAAAGAAGTAAAAAATAGAAATCGAAAGCTAATTCAGATAAAAGAGTTATCAGACACAAAGTTTAAGATACCTGTAGTTTGTATGTACAGTAATAGAAAAGCACACATTTTAGGATAATTTTCAGAAAACTAGAAATTTTTAAATAGAAATTTTAGAACCAAAATTACAATTAAAATTAAAGACTCAATAGCTAGAATTAAAAGCTGATTAAACATGAATGGTAAGAAGATAGGTAGAAAGTGGGAAATGGGAAAAAGAAAATATCCTAAATAGATCACCAAAAGACAAAAAAATATAAAACACAGCAAAATGTTTCAAAAAGAGAGTGGACAAAAGATGTATTTAGAAATAAAATTATTCAAAAATGATGAAAGGCATCAAATAACAGAGCTAAAGAAACCGAATATAAAGGACAAATAAGATCAATTTTAAAAATAACTAGGCACAATGTATTTCAAAAGTTAACAAAGACAAACCTTAAATCAAAGTAAAAGAGGTATCATGCTTTAAAGAAAAACAAGACTGACAGCTATTTCCCAAAAGAAGCAATAAAAAAACCAGAAAATAATGGAAAGAGATCTTTATGATGCTAAAAGAAAACAACTTCCAG
The DNA here is from genome assembly GCF_028858775.2 of Pan troglodytes. Classification (NCBI taxonomy): domain Eukaryota; kingdom Metazoa; phylum Chordata; class Mammalia; order Primates; family Hominidae; genus Pan; species Pan troglodytes. The sequence continues at coordinate 157,687,833 of NC_072398.2, read as the reverse complement.
CAATAGAATTGTATACCTAAGCTATTATTTTGAAATGAAAGTGAAATAAAGATATTTTTGAAAAAAAATTTGAAAGAATTAGTCATCAGTGTATCTATAATAGTAGAATAGAACTATTATCGGAAAGAAACAAAAATGTAATTCTTTGCAGACCCTATGATTTAGTACATTGAAAATTTAATAAATCATTCTATATACTATTAGAATAAATAAATCGATTTAGCAGGAGTGTTTTATATAAGGTCAACATAAAAATAGTATATCTATCCAGTGGAAACAAATGAAAAGAAAATTTAAAATACTTTCAGTAACCTTTAAAACATCAAATATTTAAGAATTTTACTTTGGGAGGCCAAGGCAGGTGGATCACAAGGTCAGGAGTTCAAGACCAGCCCTGTCTCTACTAAAAATACAAAAAATAAACAAATAAATGAATAAATAAATAAATAAATAAAATTAGCTGGGTAAGGTGGCGAGTGCCTGTAATCCCAGCTACTTGGGAGGCTGTGGCAGAGAACTGCTTGAACTTGGGAGGCAGAGGTTGCAGTGAGCCGAGATCATGCCACTGCACTCCAGCCTAGGCGACAGAGTGAGACTCTGTCTCAAAAGAAAAAAAAAATTAAGAAAAGATAGCCAACATTTTTACACAGAAAACAATATAGCATTTTTGAGAGAAAGAATTGAATAAAATATAATAAATTTATGGATTGAAAGATTAAATATTGAAGTAGTCCCCATTCTTCCCAAAATAAGCCCTGTATCATTTTAACAAATAGTTTTTTTTTGCTATGAAACTAATTGTTCTACAAAATTTACAGAAATTGACTTATTTAATTTTCATAGCAACAAAATGATATAGTTATTATGGTTATTTCCATTTTATTTGAGAAACCTGAGGCCCAGAGATTTAAAAAAAAAAAAATCATGCTCATCACACTGAAGTAAATAGAAGGGTAAGTAAACAAACCCAGGCAGTTGGTTCCAGAATCTCCAACATTAATTAGTATATTGTGCTGTCTATCTAGAGAGAGAGGAAAAGTTACAGATATACATATAGTTATAGAAATATTTATAGCTTTAGATAGAAATGTAAGCATGTATAAATGAATGTATATATCTGTGTATATATGTACATAATTAAAGTTTAACTTTAATTTAATAATTATTTTTATCGATTTAAAAAGTAACATGGTCATCAAATCAGTTAGTCCTTGACTTCGCCATTTTTAACTTTGGTCCCATAAAAAAATATATAAACATATATACATCTGTGTGTATGTGTGCTATACATTTTTATATGTATGTCTGTAGGTGCACATCCATGTATATGTATTTTTCTTTGTTTAGACCAAAAATAAATGATTATGATAAGATTATTTTTTAAGTCAATAAAAACATATTACTTAAAGTCAAATTATCAAGTTATTTGGTGGTATATCCATCTAAAATAATTACATTTGCTTGTAATAAGAAAAAATTGCAATAGAAGGACTAAAATTCACGTAAAGCAATTTGCAGTGCCAGAAGGATAAACAATGAATGAATGTTTTGATTATTTTTCCTGGTACTTAACAATAAATTAGGTCCATAAATAATTTCTTGGACATTATTCTGACAGTATGTTTTCTAGCTCCATTTTTATCAGTATAAATTAGAATGAGTTCTCCTAGGATGGAAGAAAGTACAGTTCTCGATGTTGTGATACATATGCAATGACATGATAGAAAGATACATAATAAAATAGATATGTCTAATAAGGAGATTAACTAGAGTTGTACTCATTACAACTATTTAAGATTCTCTGACAAATTGAACTGGCTTATAAACTCAACTTATAAAACAAAAAAGTACTTTTTTTCCCTGAACATATTTTGTCTGTGGCTACCAACTATATGTATCACCAAAAGTTACACTGTAACATACTATTTCATTCAGTAATTCTACAATGTAAACCCTGACATGTCAAAATAAGTGTCAAGATTATAAAACAGAAAACTATTCCACACAGAAAATAAGGTAAAATCCCCCAGTTCATCTCTCTTGGGACACATATTAATGAGTAAATGAATATTATGTGTCATTGTGCTGTTTAATGAGAAAAACACACAAAGAATAGCAACATCCATGAAAAAGATAAAAGATATTTGTTAAAATCTTTTAAACAAAATGTTACATGATTAAGAAATTATAATCAAACTGTGCATTACTCCTTTTTATGGTACTCATCCACCATTAATTTTGTGGTAATAATTCTAAACTTAAAGAGCATAGTAATTGGTAACTTAAGTATACTGTTAAAAAAATTAAGACAGTCTATATTACAGACTGTCTATAACTTATTATTACTATGCAACATTTTCAGAAAATGTAAAAAGAGAAAAGACAAAGAGAACCATATGACTTTAATGAGTCATCTCTGAAACTTTCCTGATGAAGTAAAAAAATGGTAGTGCTTCCCAAATACTTTGTGTTTTTTTATGGAAAGCATTAGTCTCAATAGAAAACTTCTTTACTGATTTATCTTTGTTGAACACAGAAATAGCATACCAGCAATAAAAGAAAAAAAATTCTATCAAATTAAAGACTGGATTTAACTCTTTAAATTGATTGTAAACTTTGGTGATTTGTATTCCAGTAAAAGTACTGATTGCTAGACAATTTGAAAACTTTTTCATTATTTCATAGGATATTTCTGCTGCTAGCTTTTTGTTTAGTGAAGATTAAGTAAAAATGGGGGAAAATACACAATTCACATTTCGGAATCTAAAAATGTTCCAAGCATTACAAATTTGATTGCAGACTAAACTGCATAGTGATTTATTACACATACCTAGGATAAGGATTGAATTATAGTTAGATCCAGCATTGGATCTAACTTGCCACTCTTAAAATATTTTTCATCTGAGGCCAATTTCTTAACCTCAGTTTCTTCACTGACAATCTGACAATAGTGATAAAAATTGAGTCATATTTTCAAGGATTTTGTATGCTTGTTTACTTTGTTGAGATTTTTAAAACTTGAATGTTTTATAGATGAGAATGCATGGAATATGCAAAGCATTGGTCATAGAAGTTAGTAAGCATGTCATACCTGTATGTTGTAATTTATAAGGGCTTACTTAGACAAGGTAGGTTTGAGAGTATATTAGTTTCCTTGTGCTGCCATAATAAAACATCACAAATTGGGTGGCTTAAAACAACAGAAATATATTATGTCACAATTCTGAAAGCTAAAAATTCAAAGTAAAAGTGTTGGCAGGGCGGTGCTTCCTGTGAAGCCTGTAGAAGAGAATATGTCCTTGCCTCTTGTTAGCTTCTGGTGGTTTGCCAGCAATCCTTTGCACCTGCCTCACTTCAATTTCTTCTTCCACTGTGACATGGTACTCTCCTCTTGTTCATCTGTGTCTTTTCTGTTTTACAAGAACATCAGTCATCTTGGGCTAAGTGCTCACCCTACTACAGTACACCTTGTCTTAACTAATCACATCTGTAGAGATCCTATTTCCAAATAAGTTATTTTACTGAGGTACTGGATTTTTTATTTCAACATACCTTTTTAGAGGACACAATTCAACCCCTAACATTAAGCATGGTGACCATTCACAGTGATTAAACTAATACTTTGGAAGAAACTAACAGGCTTTTTAGGATCAAATTATAGAAATAAACTGAAGATGCTGATGAAACTATTACAAAGCAACATTAAATTGCATGCCTAAAGGTATCTGACTAGTAAACTGAAAATTAAGAACCCAGTTTCCTGCGTTTGTGGCAAGTGTTCTTTTCGGAGATCTTCCCAGGTTATTCCATTTATCAACAATGATATCAACAATGATAAATGGAATAGTCAGCTAAACTTCATCCAGATGACTTCCATTGTTTTCTATCATTTAATGTATCAATTGTGTTTCTCAGGATAATGCACCTTTAGTTGATATTTTATATTAAATATGCTTTAGAACTTTAACAGTCCATAAAATTATTTATTTTGCTTTGTATTACACCTCTAAAGTTAAAAATATAACACAAGTCTTAGCTTTTCTACATGTGAAATAAAGGAAATAATAATATATTCCCATTTTGTAGACTGAGGAAGGTTCAACAAAATTATACAAAGACAACTCAGTTAATAGGAAGTGTCCAAGTGTGTTTAAATAATGAGTATGTTGAGCATTTGCCTATGTTATATATGATATGCCTATAAAATTTTGTTTTAAAATATACATTTTATACTATAATCTATGTTTACGTATAATTACATACATTCCACCTCCTTGTTTTATATTTAATTTTATGTAAAAGATTGAGAAATAATTTATATAACATACAATTCATCCATTTAAAGTGTATAACTCAATGGTTTTTAGTACATCCACAGAATTCTGCAACCATAATCTGATCAATTTTAGAACATTTAAATCACCATAGAAAGAAACCCAGCCTCTAGAAGCAATTACTTCCCATTTTTTCCCAACCTCCCTAGTTATAGTAAGCCAGTGATCTATAATAGGTCTCTATAAACTTGCCTATTCTGCACATTTTATATAAATGGAATCAATAATATATATTCCTTTTTAACTGGCTTCTTTCACTTATACTGTTTTCAAGGTTTATCCTGGTATTACGTATGCATCAATATGCCATTCCTTTCTATGGTTGAAAAATATGATGCTGTATAGATCAACCTCATCTTTAAAATCCATTAACAATTGATGGACATTTTTCTCGTTTCCACTTTTTGGCTATCATAAAATATGCTGCTACGAACAATTTTTATATGGACATATTTTCATTTCCCTTAGGTGTATTCCTTGGAGTATAACTGAAGGTTTACTTGGTAATTCCATGTTTAACTTTTCTTGGAACTTCTGGACTATCTTCCAAAGCAACAGTACCATTGTACATTTTCACCAGCCATGTATGACAGTCACACTCTCTCCACATTCTTGCCAAAACTTGTTATCATTTTTCAAATAAAAGACAGCCTAGTGTGTATCTGAAAGATGTCTCATTGTGGTTTTTACTTGCATCCCCCTGATGACTAATGATGTTGAGAATTATTTCATGTGCTTATTCCTCATTAATTTTTTTTGGAGAAACATCTATTTTCTTTGACCATTTTAATTGGTTTGTCTTGTTATTATTGATTTACACTTTTTCTTTATGTAGTTTAGATGTAAGTCCCTTATGAACTATATGATTTGCAATATATTCTTTGTTTCTCTAGGCTGTCTTTTCACTTCCTTGTTGACATCTTTCAAAGAACAAATGTTTTTATATTGACGTTGCACAATTTATACTTCTTTCTTTTGTCACTTGTGCTTTTAGTGTCATATTGAGATTGGCTTTGCCTGATTCAATGTTACCAAAATTAACTTCTACATTTTATCAAATGTTTCATAGATTTAGCTCTAAGATGTAAGTCTACAATCTGTTTCAAGTTAATATTTGTGCATGGCATGATGAGTAGCTCTGTTACGGATTGAATTGGGTCCTCAAAAAGCTATATTGAAGGCTTAGCTCCAAGTACTTAAGAATACGATCTTTATTGGAAATAGGGTCATTTCAGAAGCAATTAGTTAGGGTAAACCCTAAATCCAATAGATTTGAGTCCTTCTAAAAAGAAGAAAACCTCATGTGAAGCCAAAGGCACACAGAGAGCATGACATGTGATGACAGAGACAGAGAACTGAGGGATGCAGCTGCAAGCCAACAATTTCAAAATATTATTTGCCATTACCAGAAGCTAGGAAGAGGCAAGGCATAATTCAATTCATAATCTCAGAGGAAGGATGGCAGTGCTAGCACCTTGATTTCTGATTTATTTCCTGCAGAACTTTTACACAACACACTTTATATTGTTTTAAGCTAAACAATTTGTGGTATATTTTTAGAGCCGCCATAGAAATTGAATACAGATTTTGGTACTGGAGTTGAAGCTCTAGTGTAACAAATACCTAAAAATGTGGAAGTGTCTTTGGAACTGGATATTGGATAGAGGCTGAAAGAATTTTGAGATACTTGATAGCAAAAGCCTTGAAGAGATTGCTGGAGGAAACGTGGACTTTATAGGTGATTCTGGTGATGGCTCAGAAAGAAGTAGGAAGTAGGGAAGTTGTAGAGAAAGCTTCTATCATCTTAGAGAATACAAGAACAGACTTGCTTGAATTATGAATGTCAAAGGTACTTCTGAAGAAGTCTCAGATGGAAATAGGAACATGTTGTTGGAAAGCGAAAGAGCTATTTTTATTATAAAGTAGCATAGAACTTGACTAAATTGTGTTTCTGTTCAGTGATGCAAAGTAGAACTTGTAAGTCATAAGCTTGAATAGTTAGCTGAGGAGATTTCCAATCTAAAAGTGGAAGGCATGGCCTGGTTTTGCTGCTTATAGTAGAATGTGACAGGAAATAGATAAAGTGAGAAAAGAAAACAAAAGAAAAAATAAACCAGAACCATTTATATAGGTCCTCTTCAATTAATTTCAACAATGTTTTCTTTTTTGTTGTTTTATTTATCATTTTTTACATTTTAGATTCAGGGAGTACATATAATTTTTTTTGTTGTTAGTTAGGGATTACATGGATAATGGTAAAGATTGGGTTTCTACTATACCTATCAACCAAATCCTGAGCATTGTACCCAATAGGTATTTTTTCAAATTCTCATTTCCCTTCTCACCCTTCCCCCAGTTGGAGTCTCCAGAGTCTACTCTCTCCATCTTTATGTCCATGTGTACCCATTACTTAGCTCCCACCTATATGTGAGAACATGCAATATTTGATTTTCTGTTTCTGAATTAGTTCACTTAGGATAATGGCATCCAGTTCCATCCATATTGCTGCAAAGGATATGATTTCATTCTTTTTTATGGCTACATGGTGTTCTGTGGTGTGTACATATACTAATATTTCTTTACCCAATCAACTACTTGTGGGCACTTAGGTTGGTTTCACAAATTTGCTAATGTAAACAGTGCTGCAATAAGCATACCAATGCGGGTGAATTTTTAATAAAAGTTTTTATTTTGTTTTTCCTTTTTTTGAGACAGGGTCTCACTCTGTCACTCAGGCTGGAGTGCAGTGGCATGATCACAATTCACTGCATCCTCAATCCCAGGGAGCAAGCTATCCCTCTCAGCTCAGCTCCCAAGTAGCTGAGACTACAGGAGCATGCCACCACACCCTGCTAACGGGTGTCTTTTTTATACATAATGATTAATTTTTCTTTGGGTATAAACCCAGTAATGAGAATCCTAGGTTAAATGGTAATTTTATTTTTAGTTATTTGAGATATATTTATGCTGTTCGCCACAGAGATTGAACTAATTTACATTCTCACCAACAGTGTATGAGCATTCTATTTACTCCACAACCATGCCAATACCTTTTTTTTTTTTTTTTTTGCCTTTTTTATAAAACCCATTCCGACTGGTGTAAAATGGTATGTCGTTGTGGTTTAAATTTGCATTTCTCTGATGCTCAGTGATGTTGAGCATTTTTTTTTTTTCATTTTTCTTGGCCACTTGTATTTCTTCTTTTTTTTTGAGAAAAATCTGATTATGTCCTTTGCCCAATTTTTAATGGGGTTGCTCATTTTTTTCTTTTTAGTTTGAGTTCCTTCTAGATTCTGAATATCCGTCAATTGTCAGAGGCATAATTTGCAAATATTTTCTCCTATCCTATAGGTTATCTGCTTATTCTTTTGGTTATTTCTTTTGCTGTGCAGAAGCTTTTTACTTTAAGTCTCATTTACCTATTTTTTGTTTTGTTGCATTTGCTTTTTTGGGTCTTTGTCATTAATTCTTTGCCTAGGTCAATGTCCAGAAGTATTTTCCCTAGGTTTTCTCCTATGATGTTGATAGTGTCAGCTCTTATGTTTGGGCCTTTAATCCATCTTCAGTTAATTTTTGTATGTGGTGACAGGCAGAGGTCCAGTTTCATTCTTCTTCATATGGTTAGCCAGTTTTCTGAGCACCGTTTATTAAATAGGGTGTTCTTTCCACATTTTTTGTTGACTTTATTAAAGATTGGTTGGTTGTATGTCTGTGGCTTTATTTCTGGGTTCTGTATGCTGTTCCACTGATGTATGTGTCTATTTTTTACCAGGTCCATGCTGTTTTAGTTACTATAGATTTGTAGTATAATTTGAAGTCAGGCAATGTGATGCCACTGAATTTGTTCTTTTTGCTTAGAAGTGCTTTGGCTATTTGGCCTATTTTTTTTTTCTTTTGGTTCCGTATGAACTTTAGGATCGCTTTTTCTAATCTATGAAAAATGATACTGGTAATTTGCCAGGAATTGTGTTGAATCTGTAGATCTATTTGGGTTATGTGGTCATTTTAATGATATTGACTTTTCCAATGCATAAACATGGAATGTTTTTCCAACTGTATCATCTGTGATTTCTTTTATCAGTGTTTTGTAGTTCTCCTAGCAGAGATCTTTCACCTCCTTGGTTAAATGTATTCCTGAGTATTGTATATATGTTTTTGTGGTTATTGTAAATGGGATTGAGTTCTTAATTTTGTTTTCAGTCTGAATATTTTTGGTGTATAAAAATGCCACTGATTTTTACATGTTGATTTTGTATCCTGTGACTTTACTGAAACTGCTTAAGTCTGGAAGTCTTCTAAAGGAGTCTTTGGGGTTTTCTAGACATGCAATTATATAATCAGAGAACAGAAGTAATTTGACTTTGATTTTTTTTTTCCAATTTGTGTGCCTTTTATTTTTTTTTCTTTTGACTGATTGCTTCGGCTGGGACTTCCAGTTCTATGATGAATAAGAGTGGCAACAGTGGACCTGTCTTGTTCCAATTCTTAGGAGAAATTTGTTTATTTTTCCCCATTCAGTATGATGTGCACTGTGGGTTTGTTATACATGGCTCTTATTACTTTGAGGTAGGTTCCGTCTATGTCTCACTAGTTGAGGGTTTTTATCATGAAGGGATAATGAATTTTATCAGATGCTTTTTCTACATCTATTGATATGATCTTATGGTTTTTGTTCTTAGTTCTGTTTATGTGGTGGGTCATGTTTATTTATTATTTTCAGATGTTAAACCATCTTTGCATCCCTGGAATAATGATGAATTATATTGTTAATGTATATTGTTAATGTTGGATTTGGTTTGCTATTATTTTGTTGAGGATTTTTGCATCTATGTCCATCAGGGATGTTGGTCTGTAGTTTTCTTTTTGTGTGGTGGCTTTCCTTGATTTTTTATCAGAGTAATATTAGATATGTAGAATGAGTTAGAGAGGGATCTGTCCTCCTTGCTTTTTTGAAATAGCTTAAGATTGGCACAAGCTCTTCTTTGTATGTCTCATAAATTTTGACTGTGAATCCATCTTGTCCTGAGTTTTTTTGGTGAGAAGATTTTGTATTGTGGATTTGATTTCATTACTTATTATTGGTCCATTTAGGGTTTCTGTTTCCTCCTGGTTCAATCTTGCGAGGTTGTATGTTTTGAGAAATTTGTCCATTTCCTCTATATTTTCTAGTTTTTGTGCATAGAGGTGTCCATAGTAGTCTCTGGTGGTCTTTTGTATTTCTCTGATATCAATTGTGATGCCACCTTTAAACTTTCCTATTTTGCTTAATCAAATTTTCTATCTTGTTTTCTTGGTTAATCTAGCTAGTGATCTGTTAATTTTGGTATGATTTCAAAGAACCAACTTGTTTTATTTCATTGATCACCTTTATCATTTTTGCCTAATCTCATTTAATTCGCTCTGATGTTTGTGATTTATTTTCTTCTTCTATCTTTAGGTTTGTTTTTTTCTTGTTTTTCTAATTTCTTGAGATGTGATTTTTGTATAATTTTGACGTAGGCATTTTTAGTGCAATAAACTTTTCTCTTAGAAGTGCTTTTGCTGTATGTCAGAGGTTTTGGTATGTTGTATCTTTATTTTCATTTGTTTAAAAGAACTTCTTTCATTTCTGTTTTAATTTTATTGTTGACCCAAAAGTCATTCAGAAGCAAGTTGTTTAGTCTCCATGTTCTTGTGTAGTTTTGAGACTTCCTTTTAGTATTGATCAATAATTTTATTTCACTGTGGTCTGAGAAGGTTCTTGATACAATTTTAATTTTTAAGAATTTTATTCAGAATTGCTTTATGGCCAAGCATATTGTCTATTTTGGAGAATGTTTTGTGTGCAGATAAGGAGAATGCTGTGGGGTGGAATGTTCATTAAATGTCTATTAGGGCTATTTGGTCTGTAGTCCAGTTTAAGTCCAGAGCTTCTTTGTTAATTTTCTGTGTCAATGATCTGTCCAGTGATGTCAGTGGCATGTTGAAGTCCTGCACTACAGCTTTATTGCTATTATTCTGTTTTCTTGGGCCTAGTAGTATTTGTTTTGTTAATCTTGGTTCTCCAGTATTGGGTGCATATATATTTAGGATAGTTAAAACTTTTTTTATATTCAATCCTTTATCATTATATAATATCCTTCTTTGTCTTTTTTCTTTTTATTTTTTTTTTCTGTTGTTGGTTTAGAGTTTATTTTATCTGATATGAGAATGACTACTCCTGCTTGCTTTTGTTTTCAATTGGTGTAGCATTTATTTTTCCACCCTTTTAGTTTGAGTCTGAATGTGTATTTAGCAAGTAGATGAGTCTTTTATAGACATCAGATTATTGAGTGTTGTATTTCTATCCAATTTTCTACTCTGCCTTTTAATTAGGCATTTAGGACATTTACATTCAAGGTTAATGTTGATATGTGAGGTTCTATTTCTGACATAGAGTTGTTAGCTAGTTTGTTTTGGAACTTTGATTTCGTAGTTGATTTATGGGATCTCTGAATTTTGTACTTATGTATCCTTTTCTGGTAGCCAGTATCATCCTTTAATTTTCATGTTTAGAACTCCTGTGAGCATTTTTTGTAGGTCTAGTTTAGTGTGACAAATTCTTTCAGTCATTGCTTGTCTGGGAAATATGTTATTTTTCCTTCATTTATGAAGCCTGGTTTGGCAGAATATAAAATGTTTGGCTGGCTAAGAATCTAAGGAGGCTGAAAACAGGGCTCCAACCATCTTTTCTGGCTTGTAGGGTTTCTAATGAGAAGTCTGTTATGAGTCTGATTGGTTTGCCTTTATAGGTAATTTGACCCTTTTCTCTAGCTGCATTTAAAATGTTTTTAAATCTTGACCTTGGATAGTATGATGGCTATATGCTTTGGTGATTTTCATTTTATATAGTATCTCATAGGCGTTCTCTGGATTTTTCTTATCTGAATGTTCACCTGTTTAAGAAGATTAGAAAAATTTTATTGAATTATTTCCTCAAATGTTTTCCAGGTTCCTTACTTTTTATTCTCTCTCAGGAGTCCCAATAAGTTGTAAGTTTGGTTGCTTTGCATATCCCATATTTCTTGAAGGCTTTGTTCATTTTTTGAAATTATGTTTCTTTATTTTTGTGAGACTGGGTTAGTTCAAAAGACTTGTCTTCAAGCTCTGAGTTTCTTCTGCTTGGTCTAGTCTATTAGTAAAGCTTTCCATTGTATTTGGAAATTTCTTGAGTGAAGTTTTCATTTCCAGAAGTTCTGATTGATTTCTTAAAATATTCATATCTTCCTTCATTTCCTGGATTGCTTTCTTAATTTGATTTTGTTGATTTTCAACCTTGTCTTGGGTCTTCCTGAGCTTTTTTGCACTCCATACTCCAAATTCTTAATCTGTCATTTCTGAGTTTCGATTTTATTTAGGGCCTACTGCTAGAGATGTAGTGTAATCCTTTGGAGATGACACAATATTCAGATTTTTCATGGTGCTCGAATTCTTAAGCTGATCCCTTCTCATGCAGAGAGCCTGACACTTCTTATTTTTGAAATTATTTTTGTTCAGATAAGATGTTTTATTTTCCTTTTTCTGTTCTTATTCTTTCCCCACCCTCCCAAGCGAGTATGACTGCAGAATATGTTGGATACGGTCATTTGGCTTTACTTCTATTGTCCTGTGCATTTCTTCAGGCAAATTTTATATTGGGCTGTGAGGTTGGACCTGCAGACCAGTAGGTGGCACGTATGGGTAGGATCTAGCTGTGACTCAAGCCAATGTGTTCTTAATCTTTGTTAACTGTGAGGGGCTCTCTGTTGTTAGGTGATGGGATGGACAGTGGAGTGCTCAGTGCCCTTAGCTTCCTTTTCATTGGGGGTGGGTGAGATGCAGCTTGGCAGAGTTACACCCACTGGCTTGCTCACAGACATCCAGTGATGAGCACAGGCACCAGCCCCAACAGCGGAGGGAGCTCCTTGTGAGGTAAGCTGAGGTCTCTATGAAGAGAAAGAGGGCTACACTGGCTCCACATCCTAGAAGGGCAGGAACATGATCTGTTTCCCTACCACATCCCTGTCCCAGGGCTTGTCACTCTTAGTTCAGATGCACACTGCAGTCTATCTACAGACCACAGTGTTACTGAGAGCCACAGAAAACACCTGTTTTGTGATTCTCCGTGGAAGTGGTATTGGGGTGGAACTTCTTCACTCAGCCTCATACAAACAGCTTTATGGCTTGCCTGTTCTCTGACATGGTAACACTGCTGTGTACTGTGGTGGGTGGGGGGAGGGCTCCAACTATCAGCCCGTGTGGGTAGGTGTTAGTTGTGGTTGCATCAGCTGGTTGTGTTGGCCTGACCTCAGGCCCTGGGGAATGTGGTTAGGTGCTAGTAATGTTGGACCAAGCTAGGTAGTTCCCTAGTTCTTAGGCCGCTAGATGTCCCACTGGATGACATACTCAAGTCCTGAAGGGGTTAGACTGGGGTAGGGCTAACCCAGAGTTCAGTTGCTGGCTGCGATGGGAGGGGCAGACTGGTTCCTATGTCACTGGCAGAACTCTCAGGTAGGGGCAGGCAGAATACTCAGGCAGTGGGAGGCCAAGGTAAAATCAAAGGTCTGTGGGGGTTGGACTCTCAGAAGGGCTCTGGGCTGCAGTTGAAATGTTCAGGCCAAGGCAGGGCAGCTGCACTGTGTGGATCTTTCACTGGGGAAGGTGGGTCACCTTAACTGGACCAATGGAGACTGGAGCTGTGTGGCAAATGACATGCTCAGATTTCCCTCCTACTGAAGTGGCACTGGATTTTGCTGTTGGGGGAATGCAAAAGGGTCAGCTTCTTCACTCTCTCCATGACTCAGGGGTGGTAGGAACAGAGGCAGTGACTGCTGGGAATTGAACTCACAGAAGAAAGCTGAGTCATGGCTCTAGTGCTCAGGCCGGGGCAGGATGGCTGAGTTGGGAACCTGTCACCAAAGCCAGCAGCCTCATTTGGCAGAGTAAGGGAGGCAGGGAGTCATGGAGTACATAGTCTGCCTTCTGCTCCTTTACACCTAGGCTGTGGTTATATGTATGTGCTGAAGACACATTTAAGTGGTTTAAGTATTCAACCTCCTTGTACCCTCCTGGACTGGTGGCAGAAACAGTGGTGCGGGTGGCTATCACAAAGGGCTTGCCAGTGACCTCTGAGAGTTGGGCTGTCCAAGGAATGTAGAGCCATGGCTGCCATGTTCAGGCAGTAGTGGGGCTGGTGTGCTGGGTGTCAGAAGCCTGCAGGCCTCATATGGCAGGAAGAAGCAGAGGCCTGGCGCTGTGGTCACGCAGTCTGCCTACTGCTTCTCCATACTTGGCTGTGATATCTGTACTGTAAGCACAGGCAAGCACCCAGGTTCCCCTTTACCTCCTTGGCCCACTGCATCAGGACAGAGACTACAACCATTGCAAAAGGCTTGTCAGTTACCACTGGGATTTATGAACTCAGAGGAAAGAAGCCACAGTGGGGATGGAGCACGTACACTGGGTGCCTAAGCAAGCAAGCATCATTTGGCGGGGAGCAGCAGAGATAGAGAGTCACATGATATGTAGTCTGGCTGCTCCTCCATACCATGGTTGCAGGATCTATCCTAGGGGTGCATAAAATGCCTGGCCTCTCTTTAAAGCAAGGCTGCAGCAGCTAACACTGGGCTGTTCAGGGATCAAAAAGCTGTGGGATTCCCTGTTTGGCTAGTAGTGCCTTTGCACAGTGCCTTTGCTCTGATTTATTATTTAGAGTAGTTACTGATTTTGACAAAGTTGTGATAGTCTTAGTTTTATGTTTTTGATTTACTTCATTCAATTGTGATAGGAGAATGTACTTTGCATGCTTTTAATCCATTAGTATTTATTGAAATGTTTTTATGGCCAAACCTGTGTTCTATCCTGAAGACTATCCCATGTGCACTTGAGACAAAAGTATATTCTGCTGTCCTTGGGTGAACTGTCTATAGTTATCTTTTGGGACCAGTTGATTTACACAGTTGTTTGCGCTTTCCATTCTCTTATTGATCTGACCAGGTATTATATCCATTATTGAAAGTATAGTATTTTAGTCCTCAACTATTATTTCTGAATTGCCAATTTCTCTGTTTTTCTTATGTGAGGTTTATTTAAGATATTTTGGGACTCTTATTAAGTGTATATATATTTACAATTACTCTATAATCTTGTGGAAGACCTTTTCATTAAGTGTCCCTCTTTATTTTTAGGAACACTTGTTTGCTTTCAAGTCTATTTTTTCCTGATATTTATATAACCAATTAATAGGCATTTTAGTTTCCTTATTCTTGAGGTTTCCATGAAATATACTCTTTCTTTTTGTGTGTTCAACTTGTATTTCTTAATCAAAAATTCGTATTTTGTAGAGAGTATATATCAAAACTTTTATTTAAATTTAGACTGACAATTTCTGACTTTTTATTAGCGTGTTAACTCATTCATATTTATGGTCATTATTTATACAATCAGATTAATATTTGCCATTTTAGTTTGCTTTATTCATGCTGCATGTCTCTTTTCTTCCCTCTATTTTTCTTTTACTGCCTTCAATTGAATTAACTGAACATTTTTTACTTTAACATTTAAAAATTTTTTTATTATACTTTAAGTTTTAGGGTATATGTGCACAACGTGCAGGTTTGTTACATATATATACATGTGCTATGTTGGTGTGCTGCACCCATTAACTCGTTATTTAACATTAGTTATATCTCCTAATGCAATCCCTCCCCCCTCCCCTCATGCCACAACAGGCCCCGGTGTTTGATGTTCCCCATCCTGTGTCCATGTGCTCTCGTTGTTCAATTCCAACCTATGAGTGAGAACATGCAGTGTTTGGTTTTTTGTCCTTGCAACAGTTTGCTGAGAATGATGGTTTCCAGCTTCATCCATGTCCCTACAAAGGACATAAACTCATCTTTTTTATGGCTGCATAGTATTCCATGGTGTATATGCACCACATTTTCTTAATCCAGTCTATCATTGTTGGACATTTGGGTTGGTTCCAAGTCTTTCCTATTGTGAATAGTGCCACAATAAACATACGTGTGCATGTGTCTTTATAGCAGCATGATTTATAATCCTTTGGGTACATACTCAATAATGGGATGGCTGGGTCAAATGGTATTTCTAGTTCTAGATCCCTGAGGAATCGCCACACTGACTTCCACAATGGTTGAACTAGTTTACAGTCCCACCAACAGTGTAAAAGTGTTCCTATTTCTCCACATCCTCTCCAGCACCTGTTGTTTCCTGACTTTTTAATGATTGCCATTCTAACTGGTGTGAGATGGTATCTCATTGTGGTTTTGATTTGCATTTCTCTGATGGCCAGTGATGATGAGCATTTTTTCATGTGTCTGTTGGCTGCATAAATATCTTCTTTTGAGAAGTGTCTCTTCATATCCTTTGCCCACTTGTTGATGGGGTTGTTTTTTTCTTGTAAATTTGTTTGAGTTCATTGTAGATTCTGGATATTAGCCCTTTGTCAGATAAGTAGATTGCAAAAATTTTCTCCCATTTTGTAGGTTGCCTGTTCACTCTGATGGTAGTTTCTTTTGCTGTGCAGAAGCTCTTTAGTTTAATTAGATCCCATTTGTCAATTTTGACTTTTGTTGCCATTGCTTTTGGTGTTTTAGACATGAAGTCCTTGCCCATGCATATGTCCTGAATGGTATTGCCTAGGTTTTCTTCTAGAGTTTTTATGGTTTTAGGTCTTACATTTTAATCTTTAACCCATCTTGAATTAATTTTAG
Source organism: Pan troglodytes (assembly GCF_028858775.2). Taxonomy (NCBI): domain Eukaryota; kingdom Metazoa; phylum Chordata; class Mammalia; order Primates; family Hominidae; genus Pan; species Pan troglodytes. The sequence continues at coordinate 157,671,770 of NC_072398.2, read as the reverse complement.
TATAAGGTGTAAGGAAGGGATACAGTTTCAGCTTTCTACATATGGCTAGCCAGTTTTCCCAGCACAATTTATTAAATAGGGAATCCTTTCCCCATTGCTTGTTTTTGTCAGGTTTGTCAAAGATCAGATAGTTGTAGATATGTGGCATTATTTCTGAGGGCTCTGTTCTGTTTCATTGGTCTATTTCTCTGTTTTCGTACCAGTACCATGCTGTTTTGGTTACTGTAGCCTTGTAGTATAGTTTGAAGTCAGGTGGTGTGGTGCCTCCAGCTTTGTTCTTTTGGCTTGGGGTTATCTCGGCAATGCGGGCTCTTTTTTGGTGCCATAGGACATTTAAAGTAGTTTTTTCCAATTCTGTGAAGAAAGTCATTGGTAGCTTAATGCGGATGGCGTTGACTCTATAAATTACCTTGGGCAGTATGGCCATTTTCTTACTTCAATACAGCTTTGTCTCTTCTCACCTCATTTGTGCAATTATTGTAAATTATATTACATTTATATATGTTATGGTTCTAACAATGTGATTATGTACATCTTATGTACAATTGTTTTAAATATCTGCTAAGAAAAGAAATGTATGTTTAGCATTTATAATTCCATAAATACCTTGAATAATGTTTTTACATAGTTTGAATAGACACTCTATTATCTCTTATCTATTTATTTTATTTTTATTTATTTATTTTTTTTAGACGGAGTCTTGCTCTGTCACCCAGGCTGGAGTGCAGTGGCACAATCTCCGCTCACTGCAAGCTCCACCTCTAGGGTTCACGCCATTCTCCTGCCTCAGTCTCCTGAGTAGCTGGGACTACAGGCACCCGCCACCACATCTGGCTAATTTTTTTGTAATTTTAGTAGAGACAGGGTTTCACTGTGTAAGCCAGGATGGTCTCAATCTCCTGACCTCATGATCCGACCGCCTGAGACTCCCAAAGTGCTGGGATTACAGGCATGAGCCACCGTGCCTGGCCTATTATCTCTTATTTTGAACATGTATAACATTTTAAATTATTTGTGGTAAGACAGGACTACTAGAAATAAACTTTCCCTTTATTTATTTATTTATTTTTTGACTGTCTTTAGTTTGCCTTCATTTTTGACAGATCATTTTGTTGAATATAAAGAATATAAGATTTCTGGTTTACAATGTATTATATTTTACTCCGTTATCTATGTCGTCCTATTGCCCTCAGGCTTTCATTGCTTCTAATTAAAAGTCAGCTGTCAATTTTATTGGGTTTTCTATCCTCATAGTGAGCCATTTTTTTCTGTTGCTGCTTTCAAGGATTGTTGTCTTTTATCATTTTTTCAATGATATATCTGGTTTTCTATCCATTTGCATTTACCCTTCTTCGTGCTATTTGAGCATTATATGCACATATTCATGTTTTTAAATCAAATTTAAGAAGTGTTCAGCCATTATTTCTTAAATATTTTTTCACTCCTTTCTCCCTTCTCTTCTCTTGGTACTCCTATTACTTCAAATGTTGGTGTACAAAATTTTGTCTCACAGGTCCGTAAAGAACACTTTTTTAAATTCTTTTTTTCTGTTTTCTTTTTTTAATTTTAGATTGAAAAATCTTCATTGACCTATACTTTCTGCTAAAAATAATTCCCTCACTTTTATTCATCTGAAAAATGCTTGAGAAGAAATTAATGTTTCTTATCTTTATTTTTCAAACATAATTTTCAACGAAGATTCTTGGTTGATTTTTTTTCCTTCACCACTTTGAATATGTCACCTCACTTCCTTCTGGCACTCATTTTATCTGATGAAAAATTAGCTTTTAATCTTATTGAGGTTGTATTGCACACAGTCCCTTTCGTGAAGCTTCCAAAATTTTTAAAAATTTATCTTTCAATATATTTGCTATGATATGTTTGGGTGTGAATTTCTTTATTTTTGTGCTAATCCTATGTATTCCACTTTTTGGAAGTAGTTGTGTCAAATTTGGGAAATTTTTGGTTATTAATTCTACAAATTTTTGGCTGCTTTTTCTCTGTCTCCTCTGTTGTTCTCATTTCATATATGCTGTTGCTTCGAATTATACTCATATTTATCTAAGTCTTTGCTCATTTTTCCTTTTCTCTGTTATTTGCATTGCATTATGTCTATTGACTTATCATCTAGTTTCCTAATTCTTTCTTTACTAATTCAAATCTGTTGAATCCCTTGAGTGAATTTTTCATTTCAATTGTTGCAATTTTCAACTCTGAAATTTTAATTTTGTTATTTTAAAAAAGATATGCATTGATATTTTATATTTAATATGACATTATTATTTTACCTTTCCTTAACTTTATAAACACATATAGGTGTCTGTATATATACCTATATAGATACCTACTTATACTTCAATACTATATATAATACCTATATATATTTATACTATACACAATAATATATATACTATATATAATACCTATATATGTTTATAAAGATAATGGAAGTATAATAATATACCTATATACTTATATGGTTATATAATTATATATGTATATAATAATGATATAACTATGCATATACATATATCTATATATAGGCATTTTTTATTGCCTACTTTTTTCACCATATCTACACATCACATTTTCTTTTATCTGAAGGTCTTAAAATTAATAGTAAAAAACTGGACATTTTAGATAACATATTTTGTTAACTCTGAATATTGATTGTCCTCCCTGCCCATTCTTGGGCTTCTTATAGTTGTTGTTTGCTTATTTGTTTATTGACTTGACTGTAATATTTTAATGAAGTGTATTTCCTTCATAATGTGAAGCCTCTGATGGTGCTTCTCATAGTGCACAGCCTTGAGCTTGTGCACAGTTACTGTGGGACTATACAGATTTTATAATTATTCCTAATTGACTCCTTCTCAAATTTCTCCAATTAGCTCTCTGCCACTTTTGGTTTCATATCCAGCTTTTAGGCTCCATTAATTGCTGAATGATTGCTCTGTTGTTTTTGACTCTTCTGGGGCATAAATTGCTCTAAATCCAAACCAACTAAATTGGGTATTTCTTACATTAGTAGTTTTAGAGACCTATCTATGATTTTTTTTTTTCTGACCCTTGGAGACTTCGTAGCTGTGTATCTCCCTGATTCTTCTGGTAACCTAGTTGGCCTAATAGTTTCTCTCATTTAACTTTCCAGACTTTTCTTAATTGCTCATCATCAAAACCTTTATTGCTTTTAAGAATTCCTTTGGGGTTAAATATCCCAACCTTCTGTTTAAAACAAAAAAGTCTGCTCTCTTATCTTTGGAATTATCTGTTTTAATGGCTTGACTCTTTCCATTAAAAAAAAATAAGCAAATGAGCTACTGATCTGAAGCTAAGGTCAAGAACAGAGTCCCACTTCTCTTAGAGTGACACATGTGGCACATAAACGGGGGCTGGGCAAAGTGGTGGTCTCTGGTATTCCTGACTTGCCTCTTCCAGAGTAAATTCTCCAACTGATAAATGAATTAAAGTGATGTCAATCAAATACCAATTTTACTCCTCCAAGCTAGAGTAGAGCCTTTGCTGTATGTTTTAGTATGAGAGAGGAAAGGTGTTTTAGAGTTTTTGGCTTTGCTTGCCTGGAATTTAACCTGTGGGACACAGAGCTGAGGTGGATGAGAAATGTTAGTGACCTGCCCCTCCAAGTGTTAATTATTAGCCCATTACTAGATGTTGGGGATAAAGGGCACAACATTTTATTGGTCACACACCTAACTGGAGTAGAGCTTCTGCCACTTTGAGGTGGGATTGAGAGAGGGACTTCTTGTGGCTCAAGTCCCACAGATGCTTGCTCTCTTTACAAGGCTTAATATATTTTTGAAGTAAATGTTTCTTCATTTACTGTATGACTTCAGGATAGTTTCTAGAGATTTTAAATGGCTGTCTTTTATATCATTTTCACCTTCTATGGTTGTTTCACTAGTGAGAAGTTTCATAAAATTTTCCATACCACCATTCCAGAGGTGGATTCAGCTGTAATGCATTTCTTAAAAGTCTACACTAAATAGGGAATTTTATCTAACATATTTCAACTTTGTACTTGTTTTTTCAAAACTAAGGCTGTCAAATTAACTAAAATTTAAAATTGAAATAAAAGATTGTCAAATTTTTTATCAGAAATTATCAAAAGAATTACGCTATGGACTGAATGTTTGTGTTCCCCCTTAAATTTATGTTGAAACCCCAATCCCCAGTAGGATGGGATGGTATTGGATATGGGATCTTTAGAAGGAAAATTAATTTATGAAGGTTGAACCCTCATGATAGAATTAGTACTCCTCACCCTCTCTCTTTCTCTCTCTCTCTCCCCTTCCCTCCCTCCCTCCTTCCCTCTTTCTCTTTCTGTCTGTGCTCTTCACTATGTGAAGACACGGCAAAAAGATGGCCATATACAAACCAAGAAAAAGCAGAGGGCTCTTATCAGAACCTGACCGTAGTGGCACCCTGATCTCAGAAATCTCAGCCTTCAGAACCAGAAGAAATAAAATGGTATTGTTTAAGCCACTATGTATATGGTAATTTGTTATAGCAGCCCTAACTGAGACAAATGGAAATAGAGTGGAGTAGCTAAAGGCAGTCCAATAATTTTACTGAAAACTATTAGAAAATTCAGACGGCTTCTAAAAGTTATCTGTTTTAAGGCATCAGTTACCTGTTGAAGCAACAAAGCCTAAGGTTGCTGAGTTTTGAGAGAGTAAAAGAAATAAGAGAAGTGAAGTGCTGGGGTTCTTTAATTTGGTCATTTGCTGATTTTATAGGATCAACATCTTGTCTAGACAGAGAAATATTGATGGAGATCAGAAAATTTATTAGAGTATTTGAAGGTCTTGTGGGACTGGAGAGACAACGTTGGACACTTAACTGGAAAATCTGACACATAACAGAGAACTGAGACTATCATTGTATTTTTTAAAAATAGTGGTTTTTCACAAACTGCAAAGGTTGCACAGTGGAGAAAAAAGTTTTTTCAACAAATGGTTCTGAATCAATGAAATATCTATATATGTTTTTAAAGTGAGCTTGAATCCATAACATTGTACCACATAAAACATTAACGCAAGATGTGTCATAAACATAAAAGTAACTCATAATTATACATTTTCTAAGAGAAAATATGGTAAAAATGTATTTTTGTTAGGTAAAGAAATAGATAGTATGATAAAAGCATGAGCGTACAAGTGAATAAGTTAGACTTTATCAAAGTAAAAACTTCTGCTCTTTCAAAGACATGCATGAGGAGAATAATAAGAAAAGCCACACCTTGGAAAAAAAATTTCAAAATATATCTCATTACAAACTGATATTCAAAATTTAAAAACAGCTTTATAAACTCAATAAAAAGAAAACAAATTATTTTAAAATTGAGTAAAATATTTGAATAAACTCTTTACCATAAAGACAGGTGGATGGCAAATAAGCCATTAATAGATGCTGAGTCATTACAGAAATACACATTAAACACAAAGTGAGATAGTACTGCACACATATTAGAGAAGCTAAAAGTTAAAAGACTGTTGATATTAGGTTGTAATAAGGTGAAGAAAATTAGAACTCATACACTTCATGTGGGAATGTGAAGTGGTAAAAGCACTTTTGAAAAGCAATGTTTTGTGTTTGACACAAAAAGTGATAATAATTTTAAAAACAGACTATATTAAGATTATAATTTCTTTTCACCTAAAGACACACCAGTTAGACAATGAAATGGAAAACCACAAAATAGTAGAAGATATTTGCAATAAATATACCTGATAAAGATATTATATTGAAAAAATATAGAGGTCCTACAAATCAATAAGAAAAAGCCAAATACAAAAATGTGCAAGTAACTTACACAGAAATGTTATACCAGACATCAAAAAGGAAAAAAAAATGCACGACTTCGTCGTTATACAAATTCATAACATAATGCCAACATATACTCCCAGAATGGCAAAAATGAAAAAGAAGGCAGTTACTATAATTTTTCAGTGGGAATGTAGAACAACTAGAGCTAACATAATGTGTTGACTGAAAAGCAAAGTGTTTTACAACCTTTGGGAAAATTCATTTTTTTTTATTTTAAAGCCAAACATAACTCTTAGGCATATATCCATTAGAAATGCATACATATGTTTGGCTGGGCGTGGTTGCTCACGCTTGTAATACCAGCACTTTGGGAGGCTGAGGTGGGCGGATCACGAGGTCAGGAGTTCGAGACCATCCTGGCTAACACGGTTCCTGGCTAACATGGTGAAACCCCGTCTCTAGTAAAAATACAAAAAAATTAGCCAGCCTTGGTGGCGGGCGCCTGCAGTTCCAGCTACTCAGGAGGCTGAGGCCCGAGAATGGTGTGAACACGGGAGGCAAAGCTTGCAGTGAACCAAATTCATCAAAAAGGAGATCATACTGGGTAACCTTAATCAGATGAGCTCTTTAAAAGAGAATCCAGACATTCCCTGTAGAGAAAGATTTGAAAGTAGAGTTTCTCCCACTGCCCTAGAAGAAACCAGTAACAATACTGTGAACTCCCTATGAAGGGGGCCATGGTACAAGCAACTGAAGGAGGCCTCTAGAAAGTAAGAGTGATCTCCAGTGGACAGCCAATCAATAAACAATAACTTTAGTCCTACAACCACGTGAAAGAGGACTCTGGGCTGCAAATGGAATGCAGCCATGACTAAAGCATTGCTTGTAACCTGGTGAGATTCTGAGTAGTGGATCAAACTAACTATACCCAAACTCCCAACACATAGTGATTATGAGATAATGAATTTGTCTTATTTAACATCAATTAGTTTATTGTAATTTGTTGCACAGAAATAAAAAATGAATACAGAAAGTTAGGATAATGCTTCCATTTGGTGAGTGGGAGGGGATTACTGGGAAAGAAATCTAGTGGAGCTTCTGAAATGCTAGTAATGTTCTATTTCTTGAGTTTGGTATTATATAAATAAATATTGACTTTGTAGAAATCCATCAACTAGATACTTTTAATATATACAGTCTTAGGTATGCTCTATATTAATCTCTAAAAAAGAGATATATAAAGAAAAAATGAAAACAGAATGAACCATCAATATATATTGCATTGTTTTATGTGCAGAATAATTTTAATACATATATGAATAAAACTACACATTCAATAATGTCATAAATTTAGTTTTAATAGTTCTTAAAATGGCTATATTTCTCAATTAATCTTTTCCTAAAGGTTTTCAGTCCTGCTATAATTTTTCTCTTTTTTCAGTCCTGTTTCAATTTGTATTCCATTTTTTCTTCCAAATATGGCAAAAATAAGACAAATAAGTAATAAAACTACAGCTAATTTTTTAATAAAATATCACCACTCCTGTGATTAAAATACACTGTATATTTATATATTTTAAGTGCCAATTAACACTATTGCCTTTCCATTTCAACTTTGCCAACAATATTGATGATTTTAGAAATGGCTCAAGGAAACTTCATGTGAAAAAGAGTTGCTCTATGTGGTTGACTCTGAATAAATTTTTCCCACTCCCTTTTGAAAGCTTCACTAACAAGATATAAATTCTCCATTTTCGACATCTTACTGGCTAGTCTTGTGTTTTTGTTACTGAATGTACTATATTTTATACATGATATAACACATTCAGTACTAGTGTTTAATTTTCTAATATTGAGTGTTTTTCCCTTCTGCTTTCATGTGTTTTAAATAAATGTGATGTATTCTGGGAATCAATATTTTTATACTATCTTACAATCTATGATGATCACAAATCTGAAATTTGAATAGACACTTTTAGCTCTTGGCCATTTTAAGACATTAAAGCTCATTAGCAATCATTTGTCTACATGAACTACTTTGTCTATAGCAAAACTGAGATCAAATAAATGGTAGGAAACCTGCCTAAAAATTTCCTGCTCTTCACACTAATTTGAATATATCATCAATTTTTACTAACAGATTTGATATGATGGTAAAGAAAGATATTAAAAGAAAGGCTAAGTTGAAATATGTACATTAGCAGATGTTTGTTTATTCAGTTGCCAGTAATTTCTAAAATTAAATAACTTTATTTTTAAATAATTCCAAGTGATGCATATTCTTTTAAATAATTAGAAATAATTGTTTTTGATTGACAAATTATGATTATATACATCTATAGGATACAATGTGATGTTTTGCTATATGTATACAATGTGGAATGAATAAATCAAGCTAACTAACACATATATCACCTCGCTTACCTTTGATTTTTTTATGATGAGACATTTGAAATTTACTCTCAGTTATTTTGAAATATATAGTACACTATTATTGACTACAGGACTCTGCTGTGAAATGTCTCTCAAAATCTGTTTCACCTGTCTGAAATATTATACCTTTTTATCAACAACTCTCCTTTTCCTCTCTCTCTAATCCCCCAGCCTCTGGTAAACATCATTCTACTTTTTACTTCTATGAGTTTAACTTTATTAGATTCCACAAATAAATGAGATTCTGCAATATTTCTTTCTGTTCTTATATCTCTTAGCATAATGTCCTCTAGATTCTTTCATCACAAATGATAGAATTTTTCTATTTCTTAAGGCTGAAGAGTATCTCATCATGTATAATGTATCACATTTTTAATCCATTTATTCATTGATGGACATATAGGTTGATTCTATATTTTGAGTCATGTGAATAGTGCTGTAATGGACATAGGAGTGCAGATATACCTTCAATGTAATATTTCAGTTCCTTTGAATGTATGTCCAAAAGTGAGATAACTGGATTATAGGGTACTTCAGTTTTCACTTTTTTGAGGAGTCTTCATACCATTTTCCATAATGACTGTATCCATGTATATTCTGACCAACAATATATAAGAGTTTTCCTCATATCCTCTCCAATATGTGTTATCTTTCATCTTTTTGATGACAGCCATTCTAACAGATATGAAGTTATATCTTGTGGTTTTAATTTTCATTTCCCTAATGATTACTGATGCAGAGTATTTTTTATGTAACTATTTGCCAATTTTATGTCTTCTTTTGAGAAATGTCTATTCAGTTTTTTTGCCTACTTTTCAATTATTTTTTTTTCTTGCTATTGAAGTGTTTGAGTTCTTGTGATAGGCTGTTCTTGTGTTGCTATAAAGAAATAACTGAATCTGGGTAATTTATAAAGAAAAGAGGTTTAATTGCTCATGGTTCTGCAGGCTGTACAGGAAATATAGTAGTATAAATTTAATATAATATAAATATATATTTATACAATTTAATATAATATAATATAATATCTAGTTTCAGCATATACGTCTTTAGGAACAGAGATGTTCCCATTCTTAGTAATTCCATGGAAGAAACTTGGATTGGAGGAATCTAGAAGAATTCAGGGTCTAATCAAGTTGACAGGTAGATAACAGGTGTTATAGCTTTTCTTTAGAAACTTATTTATTTTTTCTCCATAGTTGTCCTGATTTCTACCAAAGATAATCAGAGTAAGACAAATTTGTTTGTAAAATCAGTTAGGTCTCATCAATTTTTTTCTTATTATTTACATACGTGCATCCAGAATACCAATTTGCCATATCATAATTTCAGTTTTAAAAATCTCCTTGAGGCTAGGCAGCAAAACCAAGGCAGAATTCAGATTTTACCTACAGTCTTGAGGATTCTGTACCTGTTAGGAAGTGATAATTACCTACTATAAGGCTGTGAAATATGAAAGCCAGTGCTTCTATGCACATTCTCAAATATGATATTCATGTTGAAGCTTTGGTAATATAACCAATGTTTTAAATTGTATCCCATTATGAAGAAAAGGCAAATTTTTATTGAACTTACACAAATAACCATATTGCCATTAAAATAAAGTATACTCATGAATAGCTTCCAGACTGGGGAGAAATAAAGTAAAATATACATGTTTTCACATTTGCTCATAAAAGTTTACTTTACCAAATTGTTGTTAAACTGTGGAAAGCTTAAGAGAAAAAGTCTTTTTCTTCCTAAATGTGGAAAACAAAGCATTGAAGTGAACAACCAAAAATGTTTCTAAAAAAAGTCATGAAACATTGTTTTCATCAGATACTTAATCTCTTGTAATTAATTTTTGCCCTGTTTTATCTTGATTAGTAGTTTAATGAATTCATCGGTTTCTTCATTAGAGTTTTGAAGCATATTTATTTAGTTAATTAATATTAAAGTTATTAGAAACTTGTATTTAAGAGCACTTGTTAGAGTCTTTTTCTATGAATCTGGTTGCAAGTGCTTTTAAAGAACTATCAAAATAGTAGGTGGCAGAGACAGAATAGCCATGGTTAAGAATGTGTTGAAAGCTTATTATAACCAAAAACTGACAAGGAAATTTGGCTATTTTTGTGACATAAAAAATAATAGACAAAATCAAGACTGGTAACTACAAGGTTTTTAGAAATTTTATGCAATTTTTGAACATTTATTTTTTAACTTACCATAAACGTAAGTGAAAGACCTAACATCATCTATTATTTGACAATGATTTACATTTTACTCAACATCTAAAATAACCCCTTTTTTTTTCTTCTTTGAGACAGAGTCTTGCTCTGTCACCAAGGCTGGAGTGCAGTGGCAGCATCTCGGCTCACTGCAAACTCCACCTTCCGGGTTCAAGCAATTCTCCTGCCTCAGCCTCCCAAGTAGCTGGGATTACAGGTGACCACCACTACAGCTGGCTAATTTTTGTATTTTTAGTACAAAAATACCTGTTGGCCAGGCTGGTCTTGAACTCCTGACCTTGTGATCCACATGCCTTGGCCTCCCAAAGTGCTGGGATTACAGGTGTGAGCCACTGCATCCAGCCTAAAATAAGGCTGTTTTAGCTGAATATCTCTATTTTAGAAACCTCTGAGAAGCTCTAGGGCTTTCTGGATTTTCCTTTTGGGAAAAAAATCCCAAAGTTATTTGAGGTCAAGAATACTTAATTGAGACTTTGATTCTGGGGAATTTCACTAAATATGTCAAAGGATTCAAAACACTTGATCAAGCTGTGTGCAGCCTAGGGACTTGGTGCTCTACCCCCCAGCCACTTCACCCGTGGCTGAAAGGGGCCAACTTAGAGCTTGGGCCATGGCTTCATAGGGTGCAAGCCTCAAGCCTTGGTGGCTTCCAAATGGTGTTGAGTCTGCCGGTACATAGAAGTCAACAATTGAGGTTTAGGAACCTCTGCCAAGATTTCAGAGGATGTATGGAAATGGCTGGATGTCCACCCCTGTTTGCTGCAGGGGTGGGCTCTCACGGAGAACTTCTGCTAGGGCAGTGCAGAAGGGAAATGTAGGGTCAGAGCCCCCACACAGAGTTCCTACTGGGGCATGACCTAGTGGAGCTTTGAGAAGAAGGCCACCATCCTCCAGGCCTCAGAATGGTAGATTGACTGATAGCTTGACCCATGCGCCTGGAATAGCAGCAGACACTCAAAGCCTGTGAAAGCAGCCAGGAGGGAGGCTCTACTCTGCAATCCCATGGGGGTAGAGCTGCCCAAGACCATGGGAACCCACCTCTTGCATCAGCATGACCTGGATTTGAGACATGTAATCAAAGGAGATCATTTTGGAACTTTAAGATTTGACTCCCCTGCTAGATTTCGAACTTGCACGGGGCCTGTAGCCCCTTTGTTTTGGCCAAATTCTCCCATTTGGAATGGCTGTATTTACCAAATGCCTGTACCAGCATTGTATGTAGGAAGTAACTAACTTGCTTTTGATTTTACAGGCTCATAGGCAGAAGGGACTTGCCTTGTCTCAAATGAGACTTTGGACTGTCAAATTTGAGTTAATGTTGAAAGAGTTAAGACACTGGGGGGAAGGCATAACTGGTTATGAAATGTGAGGACATGAGATTTGGGAGGGGCCAGGGGAAGAATGACATGGTTTGGCTCTGTGTCCCCACCCAAATCTCATCTTGAATTCCCATGTGTTGTGAGAGGGACCTGGTAGGAGGTAACTGGGAGCAGGTATTGCCCGTGTTGTTCTTGTGATAGTGAATAAGTCTCATGAGATATGATGGTTATAAAAAGTGGAGTTTGCCTGTACAAGTGGTCCTCTCTTTTCCTGCCACCATCCACGAAAATGTGACTTGCTCCTCATTGACTTCCACAATGATCATGAGGCTTCCTCAGCCATGTGGAACTGTTAAGTACATTTAAACCTCTTTCTTTTGTAAATTGCCCAGTCTCAGGTATGTCCTTATCAGCAGTGTGAAAACAGACTAATACAAATAACCTCAAATTTAGAAAAAAAATTTTGTATTTTTTAATAGAGAACACATTTTTATGCTTTTCTTATCATTTCTCTTATTAAAATATATCTTAATTTTTTGATATTCTTTCAATACAGAATTATATACTAATTATAATTTTAACTCTTAGTAACCTTACCTTCTAGTGGTAACCTAGAAAATAAGGAATTTTAAACTGATTTGCCACATACCAGTATTTTCTACGTAGTAATCTTCTAGGTGTTTCTAATTTTTAGAAACATCTTTTGCCCTAACATGATTTTATGTATGTTAATAGACCCAAATATTTTTACTCTTCCTGTAAAATTTAAGAAGCTGAAAAGAAACTTATGTTTATATTCACTAATTTGCATTTCAATTTTTTTTTCTTATTTGAAAATAACCTAGCCATTTGAGTATTTATCACTTATATAACTTTAAAATTTCAAATTACATGCAAAGCTTATTTATAAAGTTGATCCCATTTATATTAACTTTATTTACTTTTATCAATTATATCAAGATTACTTGTAAAAACTGATAGAAAAGCTAGTCATCATTTCAAGTTATTTTCTTGTTACCCTGTTTTAGAGCCTATAAATATCAGATGTTCACTGAAATAAGAATCTTAAGCTAAATATATGAGTATTTCACCAATAACTGAGAAGATATATCTGTTTTCAGCAAACCAACAATTTTAGTCTTAGTATTCAAATAGTTACACAAACAAAGATCACTCTGTTTTAAGTACTAATTCATATTTGTATACCTGACATTTCACTTCAAAAGGAAGAGGAATTTAACGACAAACTTCTCAGCATTTACAGAACTATATCCTAAGTGTGAATTTTTAAATAAATTAAAACTGATATAAAAAACAGTATACTTTCTTTATAAGTGTATATTAAACATAACATACGAAACCATTTTGGTTTCACAATGGAATTTGCTTTCTTTAAAAATATATGAAGAAAAAATCAAAACAAAAATATAATTATGTATTCAATTAATATTTATTAAGCTCCTGCCTAGAGACAGGCACAACTAGACACTGACGAAAAAGTATGAGAAAACATATGCAAAGTACCTGCTTCATGCTTACATACTATAAAAGGAAAATGAAAAGTTCAATTGAGTTACTATAGCACATATATCTCAATATCTATATCTGGACAGATAGTTATAAGTTACACTGTCATATTACATTTAAAAAATAAAAGAAAGAAAGAAAAGAACAAATGTTCAAATATCAATGTTGGGAGTAAATGGATAGTAGCAAAGGCTGACTGTGATCTCTGGTCGGGGATCATAGAGAAAGTTAGCCTTTAGGAGAATTTAAGGCAACTACCAACTAAATTAAAGCTTCTAAAGTTATAATTTTTGGTAATCGTATAGAAAATGGATGGATTTTAGTGAGTATCAAGAATCCAAATAAAGAAAAAATTGATTTTTGCATACAAGCAAAAGTAACTTATAAGCCTTGAAGAAAAATTACCCCAAATCATCTTTGTATTATGCTTAAACATATATGGCAAACCCACAACTTGCTTATTTCATTGATTTTTTCCCCAGCAAATTGTTGTGAATTGCCTAGACTTTGTAACTGAAATATAGTTGAAGACTACTCCTGATAGGACTGCTGTTTTCTTCCTTCCTGCTTTAAATAGTTCCAATATTGCAAGCTGCATGCCATGGAGCGATGAGGCAAAACACACCTAAATACATAGAACACAGGCAGAGGTCTTGGTTTTTGGTAATATATTTAAGTTACCACAGATCTGACCTGATCTCCTTAAAACTGCTTGCTATGTGAGAAAAAAAAAAACTTGTAAAAGTTCACAGCTTTATTCATTATGACTTCTAACCAATTGCATCACTGATTGAAAGACTGTGCAAGAATAACATCATGTGTGGTTGGTGTGTTCCATTTTAGAGACATCTTTTTCACCCTTCTTACATGTGAAGTGATACAAGCTCTCTCTAATATCCCAGGGTATATTGGTATGATAATTTGCCAGTTGAGCAAATTTGCTTTAACCTTGGTTCATGAAACATATATAGAGAGATAAATGCACATTTATTTAGTTCATGAGCAGAGAATCCACTACATTGCATTATTGCAGTCATGATATAATAGCAGAATAGATGATTGAGTAAATAATATATAACTATACAACAAAAATTTCAAAATATTATACAAATATGTTATTATATGAATATTTTAGAATGACACTTGAAACATTCAGTGCATGTACCATTTAGTACCATGTACTGAAGGGTACAATGCAGGGTGTAGGTTTTGTATCCTGGCTGGCCTTTTTGCACCCTGGCTGGCCATGTACTAAATAGTACATGCACTGAGTGAGACAATGCAGTATGTCAGTTTTGTATCCTGGCTGGCCTTTTTGTATTCTGGCTGGCCATGTACTAAATAGTACATGCACTGAATGGGACAATGCAGTGTGTAGGTTTTGTATCCTGGCTGACCTTTTTGCATCCTGGCTGGCCATGTACTAAATAGTACATGCACTGAATGGGACAATGCAGTATGTAGGTTTTGTATCCTGGCTGGCCTGGTTTGCAATCTTTGATCAATTGTGTACTTCAACACTTTTATCTATCTCACTTTCTCATTTGTAAAATGAGGGTAAGTAATTCCTGTTTCAGAAGAGGTACATGGAAAACATATGTAACAGAAAAGTACTGTCATTTTTACTTAGCACCTAGTAAATGTTTGTACTGGATTTTTCCCTTCATAAAAAATTAATTCTCACAAAATAAAATTATAATTAATAACTATTATGAAGATTCATTGAATAATATTTCCTCTGTTTTATATTTTAGTAGATCAATAAACCAAACTCCCTGTCACCTCAGACTCTGCACCTGTTAAAGCCCTGTAAAGAGCCGACATGTAAGGACTTATACTGACTGGATACAGAGAATATGGAGCAAATCAAATGTATTTAAATAGTAAATTATCATATTGTTATAAATAAAAATTTACATTGCATTTCCTTTTAGAATGTTACTTGGATATATATTTTTCAACATTTACAAATGCTGATGCTTCATGTACTTAAAAACGGAATAATTTTTTTATTTGAATTTCAATCTCTTGAGTGAGTTTGAGTGTGAAGACTTTAATATTAATTAGTCAGAGATTAAGCTGAATATGTCTTAAGTCTCAATGTTCTATCTTTCTAACCATGTCAGGCATGGTCTTGTGATCATTACACAGAAAATCTCTTTAGGCAGAAAAGCCAAGTGGAATTCAATAAGAGAAACTATGGCAACAAACACAATAAAAATTTTTATTCTCTTTGCTTAGGATGTTCAGTGAAGGCTCAGATCAATGAGTGTAAGTAATATTGGGTTTGAAGTACTTGGTTCACAAAGATCTACAAAAAATTGACTTATTTGAAGTTAAACGAGATAGGATAGATGCAAGAAGACAAGTGAAAAGAGAAATTTTAATTTCATTCACTGTCACTTAAAAGTAGAACGATTTGCATGTGTTCTTGTGGTTGATATATATAAAAAAATAATTATACGTCATATGGAACCAGGTAAAAATTAAATACGGATACAGGTTAGATTC
The DNA here is from genome assembly GCF_028858775.2 of Pan troglodytes. Lineage (NCBI taxonomy): Eukaryota > Metazoa > Chordata > Mammalia > Primates > Hominidae > Pan > Pan troglodytes. The sequence continues at coordinate 157,655,965 of NC_072398.2, read as the reverse complement.
TCAACATTTATTTAGTGACAGAGCTACAGAGGGTGAAATGTGAGGTAAAACAAAATACAGCTTGCTATCAGGTTCCAAAGGACATGAATACTTACTCATATCCAGAGTGATTATGGAAGACTTTGCAGAGGACATTGAATTTGTTTGATAGCGAAGAATAGCTACTCTTTTAAGAAATAGTTGGAGGGGGAAAAAGAAGGCTCTTCCTGATTATATTTTCAAAGAAAGGTCCATTCACCTGTTAGTCTCTTCTAGAACTTATTTTACAACGTAGTTTGAAAAGCATACACACAGGCGCGCGCACACACACACACACACACACACACACTTATGGCACCAGAGTATATTCTGCAAAACCAAAGTGCTGTATTTTTTTCAGGAGTTAAAAACAAAGCATATTCAACTGATGATTTTTTTAAAGAGACTATTAGTCTCATTGTTTAAGATGCAGATTCTGTGACCTGATAGAACTCCTTTGAATACAGGCTTCAGGCTTTGTCACGTAACAAGTATGAGACATTGTTAGGTAGTTCTGTAATTGTTATGTAAAACAGTTTCCTCATCTGTAATATGGGATTGTTTTAAGAGTTAAATGAGAAAAGAATATAAAACTTCTAGTGCTGCATTTTGGCACATGGGTAGCAATATATAAATCTGAGTTCATGCTATTATTTTTTGTTATTATATCAGAAGAAAACATCTTTCTGTGTTTTCCAATCAATATTTGGAATGTTTCCTTAATGTTCAGAAGTTTATTTGGTTACTAATATTCCATGCTAAAAGTATAAAGCAGGCATCGTATAATGGAAGCAGAGATCTAGAAGACAATTCCAAATCCTCTGTGAAACAGCTGATTAAAATTAGGATTGAAAGACATGAGTCTGTGTGTGTGTGTGTGTGTGTGTGTGTGTCTGTGTGTGTGTGTATATATATATATAGAGAGAGAGAGAAGAGACACATACAATGATAACCAAATTTTAAATTATGAAAAGCTAAACATAATGATACTAGTTTCTTCATCCCTTCCTTCAAAAAAATAAATTGTAGGTCCTATTTTTATGCAAATTAAGCACCTTAATCTAAAAAAAAATTTCTTAGTTATTTTATTAAGTTATAAGGTACAAGAATATCCAAAGAATATAATAAAATATGGGTAGTACTTTTAAAGCCTAGTTTTTTTAAAAAGTGAAATTCTTTCTATTTTAGTGGAAACAACTAGGCAACTGCACTTGATCTACTGAAATAAGTCAAAGTCTCATGACAAATGAATTATTTTTTAGACCTTAGAATGTGTTTATGACTATTTTCTTGGGACCTAAATTTTTAAGGCAAGATATATTTGTCCTCATTGTATCTAGAATTAAGCATAGAACTTAGTAGATGTTCAATAAATGTGGGAACAAAATTAAGGTGTGAAGAAAATAATACTTCAAAACGTTAACCTTATAGATTTTCACTTCTGTAGTGCAAGTCACATTTCTAGCAACCATTTTTTTTATATTATGACCCTATAAAGAGACAGGAGGGCAAACAGTATCACACAAAAAAATTGAGATCATATAGGCAGTATTTTCCAGACAGTTAAAGAAAGACTTTCTGATTGAGGAAGAAGTTGTAGGAAGAAAAGCTGGTTTTAAAAGTGAAAATGATCCAACTCTCATTTAACATGCCTCTGTATCTACTCTTCAAATCCTGAAGGGTGATGGAAGAGAAAGGACAGAAGTAGAGAGTAGAACATATTTTGTCTGGCTTTCCACTTGATAAATTTTGACAAATAATTTTTTTTAATTTAGATTTTGTGGTTTCTAAATTCAATAGAATTACTTGGACATTTGTTTTATAAAAAAGAAATTTCTAGTTTCTATTCTTACCATACTAGATCAGAAGATCTTATCTTTACTAGATCTGTAGATGATTCTGGTGCACTGTCTGTGATTGGGAACAAATGGTCAAATAAGACAGCAAATGATGTGTAAAAGGATCACTCTCTTGGAATCTTTGCTGATCACTGTCAGTGAAATAGACTATGAGCAAGGATATCAGAAGCCATCATACTTCTAAACATGTTTACGTTGTTTTTTCTAAAAAATAAGAGAACTTGAATATTTAAAATAATTAACGTAACAATTGACAAATGCAACTTTAGTACTTATAACTTTATATTAGAATCTACTCTAAGTGAAATATATATTTGATACCTTACAAATGTATTACACAGTGTATATATCAATCTTTAGTTTAAGCTGTGTTCTGAAAGCCATTTGTGTAAAACAGATGTATTTTTGATGAAATAACTCTATGGCCAAAGATTTTGGGGAAATACCACAGATCCAATCCACCATCTGGATAGTCCTATTGCAAATGAACATAACGCCGTCTCTGTGATTTTTGATGAAATAATTCTATGGCCAAAGATTTTGGGGAAATACCACAGACCCAATCCACCATCTGGATAGTCCTATTGCAAATGAACATAACACCGTCTCTGTGATTTCCTTCAGTTAACATAATAAACAAAAACTTTAAAAATATGTATGAATTTCTTTTTTATCATCATGCCAATAAAATTTTATTTTAAGTAAACTCAGATTTTGCCCACAACACAATTTTAGATACATTAGCTTAGAACAATCATATTCAAACCACGTTCGAAAGAACATTAGGACTCTATGAGACATTTCTTTGGTTTTCAGGGAAGAAAGTATGATCACTCTCTTCATGTTTAATTTATATCTGATCTGTCACCTTAGCCTATGTCTCACTCAATACCACCACAAAAGTTGAAGTTCTGAAGCATAAAAATTTTCCCGCAGGGTTTCCAAATTCCAAGTTTAAGAAGCACTGGTGCAGATGATGAAAGCTAGAAATCCGAGTGCTAATTTCAGCTCTGCCACCGACTGTGCAATCTGCAATAACTAACTTGTATTCCTTGTGATTTTGTATATTTATAAGTAAGCCAAGAAAAGGACTCTTATTCCACTATCTGCAGATAAAGCTTATTGACATGTACTGAGTAAATGATTATGTATGTTAAAGAAATGTTACATTTAAAATAAATGATTGTGAAACACTTCATAAAGGAAAATCATTATAGATATACATATTAGGTCATTACATAGAAAGGGAGAAATGAGCATGGAAACATTTTTGTGATAAGAGAAAACAAGTAAAAATCTGAGATGCTCATATATTTCATAGTTATAGAAAAAATATGTATGGGCAACTTTATTTAATGCTTGCCTAAGTAAAACATTAAATGACTTTTTAAAGAGTCATTTATTTACATAGCTTTCAGATAAAGTATATTTGGCCTTCTAATGGAAAATAATAAAGCTAAAGGTAATCATATGCTACATTTACATAATATATTTATTCTGCTGTGCTGGAAGTATTTTCACAAAACTGATATTATTCATCTTTTGATGACATTCTTGTGTGTTATACAAGTACATGTAACAGTAATAGATGTAAAATATAGACAAGGGAGCGGGGCAGATAATCAAAAGAGGAGAAAGGTATTTATCAATACAAAAAAAGGACTAACTTCCAGTTATCTTAGTTTGGAAACACAGTAAACAAAATGCACAGAAATTATTTTACAAATTTAAGATGGCAGATATTTTTATTATTTTTTCAATCACTTATTTGAACTGTGTGTTTATTTTTTGTTTATGTACCTCTTGCCCTATAATAAATATATATTTTTTCCATTAATACATTGCTTTTGTAGTCAGCATTTTATGTGTTTATAATTATGTATAGATTTCATACTACAGTCATTGATATTTGGGCTTCTCAAGTCTTTATAAGTTAATCAAATTCATTAATTCTGATCATGATAGATATCCTAAGTTTATACTGTGAACATCTCTCTGATCTGTAAGCATACAGCAAAAATAAACAAAATAATAAGATGTTCACGTTCAAAACCAGGCAAAGGTTTTTTATGGAACATTGCAGAATAGAAAAATATAATAGCAGCAGGCACTGGTGCTTCAAACTTTCTAGACTCCAGATGTGTCTAGTATACAGTCACATATCCTTTGAGAAGCAAAGTACCTGAGCCAGATTCACTGACTGACATCAGAAAATTTTATGCGGTTCTAATGCCATAAAAAATAATTTGATAAAAACTGGTGAAACACTCAGGAGATAAGTTTTAATAAAGGTTCATACTCAGAGAATGTGGATCAGTGTTTTTCAAACTACAAGTTGCAACCTTTATTGGATTTGAAATCAATCTAGACTGGCATAACAAGTATTTTTTATAAAAAAAATTAAAATAAAGAATATTACAGTGCATCACATGCAGACCTGCATGTTTTGCTTCATAAAGGTTTCTTTTCCTAATACGTACATATGCACATTAAGAAATGAAAAAAATTGATTTTTTTCTGTTGCTATACATCAAATAGTTTGAAAGGAAGTAAACAAAAGTAAGTAGAAAACATTTGTAGGAAATCCAGAAAATACAACTTCCTCTTAGTAGGGGTATCTATGAGATCAACATTATCACTGTAGGATAAGAATTATAGTTGCGTCATATATCTGTGTCTGGACTGGGAGCCAGCGGAGCCTCAAGGACAGAATATTTACCATGAGAGTAGCATGGGGGAGTGTAGAGAACAAGAAACGAACAAAAATAACAAAAGCAACACAAGCTCCCACTGAACATTAAACTATAAATTAAAATTACAATTGCAAGAGAAAAGCCAAAACTAAGAAAGATAACAAGAAAAAACTGTAACTAAGATGTAAACTGATTTCGATCTAATAAAAACAGTAGAAGAAGATAAGGATGACCTTAAAATAAAGATGTTGTAGAAGAATGGTGCGCTGGGAACATGGCAACCCAAACACAGTTCCCAGTTCTAATCTGAACTCCAAGCTAACAGTCTTTATGAGCCAAGTAGCATATAGACAATAGGCATGTAAGTTCAAGAGAGGTGCTAACCTCTAATGGGTTTCCAATAGAGGAATATAAGGAAGGTTTTCTTCTCCAGTTTTTCCCCTTTAGCCTTCCTATCCTCTTATTCCCTACCTAACTCTACCACCCCCAACCCCTCCGAGGGAGACTGCAATCCAGCTTAGTGAGGTATGAGCCTGGGAGAAGATCAGAAAGTATCAAGTCCTCGAAGATGTGGTATCCAGAGATGTTTGGAGCTCTGGAATAATATGTGAATGAGCTTCACATCTCCTTAGCCTTCTAAAGTCTAAGAAAGAGCTAGAAGGATACATTGAGTCTACCCTGCTACTGAAGTTTGAAAAATACAAAACAATTTTGGAACACAGATGCTTGTTTCAAGGGCCAGGCACTATGTCCCAGTCTATGACAGCAGATATTGCTTTGTTTTTTATCATTTAATAACAAATCTTGACCCAAAAAGCAGAAAGCTCTGCAATCATAGAGGAGAGCAAAGAGGAAATAGAGAGACAGAGAGAGAGAGAGAGAGAGAGATTGGAAATTGTGAAATAAAGCTGCAGAGGGATAGAAATGACATTGTGAACAAACAATAATAATATATGCATTTTCTGGTATTCAGGAGAAAAATTCACAAAAATAATTATGGAGGAATTAAAGGAAGAAAACAACTGCTATTGATACTCAGTTTTGTAACTTATAAAATCTCTGGTGAGTGAGAATCATTTTGAAATACAGGATAACATATAAATATAAGAGAATCAAAAGGCAAAATATAATAGATTTTGAAGAGTGATCAGGAGACCCATTGTATAAACAACAGCTATTCCAGGGAGAAATGAAACAGAAGGAAAGAGGTAATATTTTAACCATAATAGAAAATATCTTCTTGACTTGAAGACAAAGTGTGCAGAGGGAAAAAATAACTAATTTATCAGCTGTTATATGAGATAAAACTAATGCCTACCCTTGTGTACTCACACATTGGTGAATTATTGAACTCTTCCGGCAAACAAAAAATTCTTATATGTTTCCAGGCAGAAAGAACAAGTTATCTTTCAGATTATAATCAAATTGGTATTAGGCTTTTCATCTGTGCCACTGGAAGCTAGAAGATGGTGGAATACTTTCGGCAGAACACTAAACTTAACAGCAACACAAGAACCATACTCAGTCAAGAATTAATTCCTTGCTAAGAATAAGGAAAAATATTTGGGGTTATTTAAGAGTTTAGAGAGTAGATTATCAGTTATTTATCACTATGACAATCACTCGGGTGCCTACATAAAAGTCATTCACACCCCATTCTTATTTTCCTGCCTGAAACTTAGAGGCTATAAAAGCTAAGAACTCAATTCGTCAATTTATCTAGTAGGTAATGATGTCCATATTATATGGTTCTAACAAATAAGATTTAGCAGAAATATGCTGGTGCTGTTTATTAAAAGCTATTTATTCTTTCTCTTGTTCCAGGCTTAGAATATAAACTGACACCTTGAAGAAGTGACCATCTTGTAATCAACACTTTATTCTAAGGATAACAGAGATAAATCATATAAGGATCTCTGTTTCTTAATGGCATTGTTGAGCCCTAAACATTCTACTGCTAGATATTTTATTGCATGAAATAAATAAACCTTAGTTGCTTAAAATATTTTTCAGGGATTTCTATTTTGGTAGGCAAGTATATTGTTAACTTATACAATGCACAGTTGTATAAGTTATGTGGACATGGAATTATGCACAAAACAGAATCTAAATAGTGGAACTGGAAATGCAATAGGTAGGGTGTATCAGGAAATGAGAATCCTGCCACTATAGGCTAGAACGTTGATGAGTCTTGTTTTGTAGTAGTGGGGCATGTATTCCATTTGACATATGCTGTGTCTTGGGATGCAAATCACATACCTTGTGAGGTAAGTAGTGGGATGATTTCAGAATGTTGGAATGTTCTGGTTACTCAAGGGAATGATCATCTGACATAGTAGTGCCTTTAGATTGTGGAAAGCCAAGGCATAGAATAATAGAGGGCCACAAAAGTAAGTTTTTCTTAAAAATTTAGTTTCCATGTAAGTGGTTGTTTCATTGGCACTTAATACATCATTAAATAACAAACAACTACAGTTAGATAACAGAAAATATTACATTATTATACCATACTCATAAGAATGGGATATTTTACCCAGTATCAAACATTACTAAAAATTTAACAATTTCATTTTTATCACCAAACACCTATAAAAAAAGTCAAATACCTTTCAACTGCTTATTAGATAAACAAACTGTTATATACCTATACAATATAATACTATTCAATGATAAAAAGGAAAAAATACAGATGCATGAAACAAAATGGATGAATGTTCATAACATTGTGATAAATGAAAGGAGACAAACTCAAAAGATTACATACTTTATGATTCTCGTAAAATGACATCCTGAACAAGACAAAACTTTAGGGAAAGGAAAGAAATCAATAGTTAGAAAGGGCTGGAGGTTATAAAGGGTATTGGCTACACAGTAGCAGCACAAGGAAACTTTTTGATTTAGTAGCTGTTATAGATTTAATTATGCCTCTTTTACCAAAAATAATCATATGTTGAAGTCTTAATACTCAGTACTTAGAATGTGACCTTATTTGAAGATAGGGTCTTTCACTTATAGAAGTAATCAAGTTAAAACAAGATCATTAAGGTGGGCTCTAATACAATGTCTTAGTCTGTTCTCACATTACTAATAAAGACATACCCAAGACTGGGTAATTTATAAATGAAAGAGGTTTAATTGACTCATAGTTCCACACGGCTGGGGAGCCCTCACAATCATTGCAGAAAGGTGAATGAGGACCACAGTCACATCCTACAGGGTGGCAGACAAGAGAGCATGTGCAGAGGAGCTCCCCTTTATAAAACCATCAGATCTCTTGAGACTTATTAACTGTCACAAGAACAGCATGGGAAAGATCCACCCCCATGATTCATTTACCTCCTATCAGGTCCCTCCCATGACACGTGGGAATTATGGGAGCTACAATTCAAGATGAAATTTGGGTGGAAAAACAGCCAAACCATATTAACAATATAACTGTCGATCTAATCTGATAAAAGGGGAAATTTGGTCAGTGGGATATGCAGAGAGGGAAGACAAGATAAACAGACATAGGGAGAAGATGACCAGATGCAAGCCAGCAAGAGAGGCCTGGAACAGATTATTCCTCAGGCCTCAAAAGGAATCAATCCTGCTGTCACTTTGATGTTGAACTTCTATTTCCAAAAGCCATGAGACAACATGTTTTTGTTTTATTAGGGTTAGGGTTAGGGTTAACCACCCAATGTGTGGTTCTTGGTTAGGGTAGTCCTAGCAAATTAATACAATGGAACTGTTACATACTTTGATTGTGGTAATTATATGATTGTATGCATTTGACAAAATTTACATAATTGTACACAAAAGTGTGCATTTACCATGTTTGGTTAAAACATGAATGAAAAACACAGTTTATGAAAAAATATTTATGTTGTCTCAAAAATATGACATTGCAATATAAAAGAGATAGGAGATTTAAAACAAATACTTCACAATGAAGATATACAGATGGTCAGCAAGCACACGAAAAGATGGTCACCATCACTAGTCATCAAAGAGATTCCAAGTAAAACCACAGGAAGGTATCGCATATTCATTATAATGGCTAAAATTAAAAAGTTTCACAATACTGAAGTATCGATGAGGATGTCGAGTAACTGAACTTCCTCTCAACTTTGTGGCTCTTGGGAATGTAAATTGGTATAACCAATTTGCAAAAGTTTGACAATTTCTTGAAATCTTTAACATGTGATTACCGTAAAATATGAGAAATACACTATTACTTACCAAAGAGAATTGTCTTAGTTAGCTTTGTTTTCTATAACAAAATACCACAAACTAGGTGATTTATCAACAACAGAAACTTAATTCTCACAGTTCTGGAGGCTGGAAGTCCTAGCTCAGGGTGCCAGCAGTTAGAGTTCTAATGAGGTTCCTCTTCCAGGTTACAAACTGCCGACTTCTTATTGTGTCCTCATATGGCAGAAGGGGTGAGGGAATTCTCTGGGGTCCCTTTTATAATGGTACTAATACATCCAGGATTAGTCACCTCCCAAAGACCTCACCTCCAAATACCCATCACATTTGGGATTAGGTTTCAACATATGAATTTTGAGGGGACATGAACATTTAGTCTACAACAAGCATGAAAACATCACACCACACAAAACCAACATAGAATTTTCATCATGACTTTGTTCATAATAGCCCCAAACTAGAAATAATATACAAATGTCCATTAAAAGGAGAGTGAATAAACAAGTGTGATATATCATACAACAAAGTACTACTTCACATTAAAAAGTGAGGAACTGCAGATATATGTGATAACACGGATGCATCTCAAACCATATGCTAAGTGAAAGAAGCCAAACGCAATAGAGAATATGTGATATTATTTCAGATGTATATGTAATCCAATATGATATATATGTGATCCAATAACAGATCAGAAGGACAACATAAAGCAAATATATATTGACATAAAGCAGAAGTGATTGTCTGGTGCTGGCTGTTGGGGTTATTGAGAAGGAAAACTTTTAGAGTGGTGGAAATATTGTATATCTTCTTTGTAGTGGTAGGTGTACAGGTGTATACATGTATACATTTGTTAATTTCACATTTAATATGAGTGTGTTTTATAGCATATAAATTACACCTTACTGAGTTTTATAAAATATTTATTTACATAAAATGTTCTTTCTTCTATCAAATTCAAATTTGTCAGTTTTATAATTGTAATGGAAATTAATATGTTTCCATCATATAGTAAAAGATATAATAATACAATGCATAATAGTTTGTAAAGGGGAAGTATTTGCCAGGATCATCCACATAGGATACTGTCACATGCTAATTAATAAGCTTGTTCTATGTTTCAGATTACTTTTCATAGGCAATTTCTGTAAGCGGCAGTATTGACGTTAAGTCAGACTTAACGTTAGACAAAAGTCTATTCAAAGCTTACGTCTAGTACATATCATGTTGGGGGGTTTGGGGAAATTGCCTAACCTTTCTAAACCTATAAATTCATTGTTCTTCATTTGGGTTATTTTATGAAATATTAAGTAATATATGGGGCATTTTCTCACAATGACTGGCACATTAGTGCTAAATAAATATATACTGTATATATAAATAAATGAATAAATAAAAGAAAAAATGAATGGTAAATTGCTCTGATTGCCCCAGTATTTACTTAGCTGGTAGCCTGTGTTAGGTGAATAATACAGGAGGATGAATGACTCCATGACTATAGGAAGACATGATACTCAGTGGCAGAGGGCACAGGAGTTATCACATGCATGACTTTAAACATATAGATAAAGTCAGGCATAAAAACCCTTGTCATTCATTTTCCATCTGATATTGATGGATACAATTTTATCTCTTGAACTATGAGCTTGAATATTTTTATTTATTACATCTTAACTGTGTGAGAAAACATTTTAAATGGTCCATCTTCAAGGCATGATAAATCTGAGCACTGGCAGCCAGCCAGCCTGCAGATGTAACAAACCACAGGGCTCATGCTCCTAGAAAGTCATGATAAGCGAACAGAATGTAGAGGAGGGGTCAGCCCATAAGAGGGAAGAAAGCTCCGTTATTGGGAAATCAAAACTTAAGCAGGGAAGGCGACAGGATATAACCTTGTGAGGGGGATAATGAAACTTAGGAAATGTCTGGGAAGATTGTAACCCCATAGTATTTGACCAGTGACGAACTGGGAGAGGGACTCGCATGCTAGGAGATAAATTACCTGCTGTAACTGCCCCAGGTGTGCCTGCCTACTAGACACCCGATCTTGCAAGACCACCATTAAAAGTCTTGCTTCCACTGTTCTTTGTGTCTCCCAGTCCATTCTTTGGGTTTGGATGGGTGAATGTGTGTTTCTCACAACTGGAAATAAGTTGTTTCCCTTTCTCTCTGTAAAATGTGAAATAAGAGCTTAGAAGGACAAAGGACAATTTCTTCTTATTCTCCTGTACATTGCTGAACAACTATAGTATTCTTTTGTGCCACAAAGAGAATCTTGTTCTTTTTTTTAAATCCATACAGTCTACTATTGTGTACTCCGCTGTATAATATAAATAAAGCTTAAATAGACATTTCTGAGACTCCTATCATCAGGGCGGAGCAGAGTATTCACTTGAAAAAGCCATGTTTTAATTTTTCCATGTGCATTTAACTTACATCCTAAGTAAGTGACTAATGTCATTTCTACACGATGGAGCATCTCAGATGCTCTATACTTTTATCTTAAAAATATGTTCTTCATTAGAAATCAAACTACATTATAGTATTGAGCAAATCTAAAGCCAAAATCAATATCTATGTCAAAAATTGTTGAGAAAATTCAGAGGACTTTGGCTTTTGAAAAAAGATGAAATAACAGGAACCAATTTACCAGTCCCCCTAAACAGCTAAAGTACAAAATACTATATATAAAACCACAGTTTTAAAGACATTAGACAGCTAGTAATTAAGGACATTGATACCTGAGAAATTGAAAATGAAAGAGGTGAGTCCTACAGTTTTCTTAGCTCTAACACCGGGTTAGAGTTCTCAGAATGTGGTGTGGATAATGGGAATCTTGACAGAACCCAGAAGTTTCTCTAAGTTGAGGAAGTGAGGCTGAGAGTTCAGGAGGGAAAGGCCAAGTTGGCTAGGGTTTATAGGAAATTCACCAGAGACATTAGTTCTACCAAAGGAGGGAGAGAGGGAGAGAGACAGAGAAAGAGACAGACAGAGTGTGAGAGAAAAAAAAAAAATCCAATGTCATGCAGAAAGTAGTCCTGAAGCCTTCAGCTGAGTTCTGATCAGTGTATTTATGTGAGGAAACTACCATGTCTACGAACAAAAACACAGAAAAATTTGTGAAAACAATTCTTAGAACTCACACAGGGCTAGGAGGAATAATTCCTGATCTCAACAGAGTAGAAAACCACTTAAGTCATGAAACTTGAAGTAGGGTACTCAGAATTACTTTGCCTCAGTAATGGAAGAAAATTAGCCATAGACTAAGGCTGCTATGAGCTCTCCTGAGAAAATTTGAAAGCAAGAACTGAAAGTATCAAACTATTTTCAACCAACTGATTGTGTTCCAGAAAAAAAAAACCTGAAGAATATTTATAGAAATACAAAAATATTCAACAGCAACCAAGCATGGCTGTATCTAATAAAAACTTACCATCCATGGGGGGAAAAAAAAGGCTGAAAAAATAGACCCGAAATAAGGAGGAAAAACAACCCATCAAAATTGAACCAGAAATGACACCAGTGAGGGAATTAACAGACAAAGGAATGAGAGCAGCCATTATTAGATACTCGATAGGTTAAAAAAGTAGAAGAAATACGGAGTATGGTTAGTAGACATATGGAAGATATTTTACAAGAGGCAAAATTCAACTTCCATAGATGAGAACTGCAATGTCTGAGGTAAAAAATACACTGGAAGGGAATAACAGCAGATTCAACAAGGCAAGATTAAAGATTTGCAAAGACCTAGAAGAGAGAATCTCTAAAATGAATGAGAGAAAAAGTATAGAGCATCAATGAATGTGTAGTATTATAATACATGAAGTGAAAAGAAAAGAATTGCATGAAAAAAAGATGAATTCACATTCATAGTGAAGAATTTCAAAATTCATCTCTTAATAAGTGATAGAAAAGTAGAAATTTTTTTAAAATGATAGAACCCATAAGGGTAGTGAATTATACTAACAACCAAATCGATCTGATTGATATTTATAGAACATTCTGCCTAACAGCAGAGTTTTTGTTATTTTGTTTTTGTCTCAATGCATTTTTTTCAGATACATGTAAAACGTTTACCAAAATTGACCATCATCTTGGCCATGAGATGAGTCTCTATGTTACCTAAGAAAAATAGAATTAATGAGAATACTACAAGATCTCTGGAAATCAATTACAGAAAATCTTGGCTGGGTACAGTGGCTCACACCTGTAATCCCAGCACTTTGGGAGGCTGAGGCGGGCTTATCACAAGTTCAAGAGATCAAGACCACCCTGGCCAACATGGTGAAACCCCATCTCTACGAAAAACACAAAAAATTAGCTGGGTGTGGTGGTGTGTGCCTGCAGTCCCAGCTACTTGGGAGGCTGAGGCAGCAGAATCACTTGAACCTGGGAGGCTGAGGTGGCAGTGAGCCAAGATTGTGCCAAGCACTCCAGCCTGGCAACAGAGTGAGACTCTTTCCCCCCCGCCCCAAAAAAACAAACAACAAAAAAAAACCTCTGGAAAATTTCCAAATATTTGCTAGTTTGACAAGATTGCAGAATTCAAGATAGATTTAAAATGATCAAAGTATTTCCACAAATCCACACCGATACTCATAAATGAATATTTAAATTGAAATATGATTCATAATGACATAAAAAATAAAATGGTTAGAAATAAATCTGACATGAAGATGTTGTTAAAGAATCAATTATCTCCAACTTGATGTCTGTATTCAATATAATACCAATCAAAATCTCATATACTTTTTTGTAGAATTTATCAAGCTTAGCCTAAAATTAATATGGCTACAAAAGGACCTAGAATCACCAAAAACAACTTTGAAGAAGAAAAACCAACTTGGATATCAATAATTATTATAAAGCTAAGCCATTATACAATCATGAAATAGAGATAGACTACTAGGCTAATGGAACAAAACTGAGAGTCTAGACTAAATAGACACACACCTATATGGTAATTTGATTTTTAACAAAGGAGCTCAACTCGGCTTTCGCCACTGGGGGCCCAAGTTGGTCAAATATTATTTTGGTCAAAATATTTGACTAAACGATATTTGATCAATCATTCTTCTGGATGTTTCTGCAAGGGTGTTTTGGGATAAGATTAACACTTAAATTGATGAATACTGAGTAAGGCAGGTTGCTCTCCATGATGCAGATGGGTCTCATTCAATCATTTGAAGACTCGAATAGAACAAAAAGCCCAGTCTTCCTTGAGCAAGAGAGAATTCTACAGAAGAGCATTCTCAGACTCAAACTGAAGCATTGGTTCTCCTGGGTCTCCCGCCTGCTGGCCCACTCTAAACATTTTAGACTTGCTGGCCTCCATAATTATGTGAACCAATTCCTTATAGTAAATCTCTTCACACACACACACACACACACACACACACACACACACACACACTCTATTGTTTTTGTTTCTTGGAAAACCCTGGAGAATTCTGGCTAATATAGGTAATAAGTCAGTGGAAGCATGATAATCTTTTAAACAGATGGTGATTGAATTGAATATCCAGTAAAATAAGACTTAATCTATATTTTGCACCATATAATAATATAAAGAAAAAAATGCATCATAGACCTAAATGAAAAACCTAAAACTATAAAACTTGTAGAAAAAAAAATAAAATAAGTTATTTATAGCCTGAGTTAGGTAACACTCTCTTTGATATGAATGCAAAGAGCAAAGTAATAAAAGAAAAAACGATAAATTGGACTTTGTTAAAATTAATATTTTATGATCTGCAAAAGATACTGTTAAAAGAATGAACAGACAAGCTTACAACTGAAAAAATATAGAAAATCAAAGAGTTAAATAAATAATTTCTATCTGGAATATACAGAAAACACTGAAGACTCAATTATTTAAAAAAATTAAACAGGCCGGGCGTGGCAGCTCACACCTGTAATCCCAGACCTTTGGGAGGCCAAGGCAGGCTTATCACATGGTCAAGAGATGGAGACCTTCCTGGCCAACATGGTGAAACCCCGTTTCTACTAAAAATACAAAAATTAGCTGGGCATGGTGGCGAGTGCCTGTAGTCCCAGCTACTGGGGAGGCTGAAGCAGGAGAATTGCTTGAACCCAGGAGGCAGAGGTTGCAGTGAGCCAAGATCATGCCACTGCACTCCAGCCTGGCGACAGAGTAAGACTCCATCACAAAAAAAAAAAAAAAAAAAATTCAAACAAACCCTCAAAATGAACAAAGTATTTTAATGGCCGCTTCACCAAGAAGATATATAGATGGCAAATAAGCAATGAAAAGATGCTAAGCATCATTATTCATTAGAAAAATGCAAATTATAACTACAATGATTACAACTACATATTTATTAATATGTCTAAAGTTAAAAAACAAGTGTCACAGGAAGTGGAAGAACTGCTTACAAAATACTACAATTTGAAAACTCTTACATTCTTAAAACATTAAATATGTAACTACCAAGTGACCCAGTCATTCTCCTTCTAACTACACAAGGGAAGTGAAGCAAATATGCATACGAAAAGTTGCACATGAATGTTCATCACAAGTTTACCTGCAATAACACAAATCTGGAAACAACTTAAATATTAATCAAAAGGCGAATGCATAAACAAATTGTAGTATAGATCTATGATCCATAATGGAATGTTGCCCAGCGGTAAATTTTCTTATTCCTTTTTGTAGCCCTGTCCAACCCTCTTAACCCCTCATCCTCAGGGCAACCACTGATTTTCTTTCCTGTCACTATGTTAGTTTCTTGACATGAGCAACAACATGGATACATCTCAAATTAATTATACTGAGTATACAGTATGCACATTTTTGGGGGGTCTAGCTTCTTTTACTCACCATAATTAATTTGAGATTTATCCATGTTGCTGCTCATATCCAGAATTCATCTATTTTTTCCCTTCTCCTTCTTCCTTCTTTCTTTCCTTCCTTCTCTACTTTTCTTTCTGCTTTACTTTCTATCTCGCTTTTTCTTTTTCCCTCCTTCTTCCTTCTTTCTTTCCTTCCTTCTCTACTTTTCTTTCTGCTTTACTTTCTATCTCGCTTTTTCTTTTTCCCTCCTTCTTCCTTCTTTCTTTCCTTCCTTCTCTACTTTTCTTTCTGCTTTACTTTCTATCTCGCTTTTTCTTTTTCCCTCTTTCTCCCTCCCTCCTTCCTTCTCTCTCTTTCTTTTTTCTTTTTCTTTTTTTCTTCTTTTATTTTCTTTTTTAATTTTTTAAATGTATGTCTTCCTGCTTTTCTTTCCATTTGGCTTGCTCTCTGTCTTTTCAGTTGTGTTCAATAGCAGGTAGACAAATGCCTGCATATAGTAACTGCTCCCTTGTTACCTATCTTGCTAAGATTTAAAATGGAATGTTTGGTAATAAATTCTAAATCATTTTTTATGCTTCCATTGTGTTGATTGCCATTGTGATGACTATATAGTTTTTAATTGGTTAATACATGAATTTATGTTAATAAATTATGTGTGTTGTCACCATATATTACTTGGGAAAATCCTCATTTGATTTGCTATATTATTATTTTGCTTTGTTTTTTTTTCTTATAACTGACATTTTACAGAGAAATAAAGCTATGCAAAGTGAAGCACAGAGCGAAAAGACTAAAAAAGAAAAAAAACACAACCTTATTGAACAGAGGGACAACATCAAACATTTCATACATAGTTATGTTTAAAATTCCAGGAAGAGAGAAAGAAGAGGAATAGAAACAAAATTGAAAAAATGAATAAAGATTTATCAAGTGAAAACTATACATCTACAAAGGCAAGAAGCTCAAGAACCTTTCTATTGTCTTTACTGAGTATCTCCTGGCCTCAATGACGTCTTTTTACTCTGGGAAGTTTGATGAGTCAAGACTCCATTGAGTTGTTTTTGCCTGGCCTCCTGGATATTCACTTCATGTCTATGCAGATTGGTATTTGGCCAGAGACCTTAGGAAAAATCTATGCAAATTTCTGGGCTCTTCGTCTATATGCTCCTGTATTGTACTCTGCCCTACAAAATCTAGGTGACTTTGTCTCCCTAAACCCTGATCTGTGTCACCTCAAGCCATGAACATCTCTTGGTTCTATTTGGGCTCTGTTCCCTGAACTGTGTTCCAGAAATTGCTCCTAGTCAGAAACCTGGGAAGATTTTAGGGCTCTCCTCCTCAGTTTCCTTTCTCTCAGTAATCACAGTCCTGTTATGCCTGTTTTCTAATGTGAAAATTCTTATTTTAGGTATCTTGTCAATTTGTCCAATTGTTTACAGTGGGAGGATAATTCTAAACCATCTTATTTCCTCATGGCTGGAAGAGATACTTAAATTTAAATTTTTTTAACCCTCAGTTTTATAGAAAAATTAAGTCTCATGAAGTAAACCATAATATTGCAGCCTTCATCATGTACTACCACCAATAAGTAACAAATTGAGTTTTTCATTTTTAAAATAACAAATTTCATTTCTCAGTTTATTTGAAGAGATTGACTACAACAACGAATAGAAGAATGCATTTTTTAAATATAAAACCATTAAATGGCAATTGATTTTGTAAACATATATTTTATGCTAACACTGAACACATACAGTCATACAGCTCCATCTAGGTATACCTTCCAAAGCCAATATACATAAATAACAGTACTGGCCCCATAAATGAGAAATACTGCAGGTTTCAAATGTTATTATTTTAGACTTCTACTTTTAATTGCAAATTATTAAAATAACACTTAAAATGTAAGTAATTTTAATGGCATCTGCATCACCTATGTATTATCATCAATTAAGAGGTTTATAGTATTCTGGGAAATATACCTGATATATAAAAAGTAGCACATAATGATCAGTCTTTGAGTCCTTAAAATGTGCACAAATAATGAAACATCATGCAGAAATTCTGTCTCAAAATGACCCAACCACTGAGCTTTGCAAGTTATGTCCTTATGTGAAAAAATTCCTGAAAAGATTTTAAGAAGATGCTATTAATACAAGTGTATTTTTGATCTGTGAGAATGGTCAATCATAATTTTGTCCCTTCTGTTAAACTTCCAACTTACTGCTGAATGACTCATTCCATTGATATGTTATCAGCAGTTCTAGAGCTAGAAATGTTAAAAAGACTTAAAATGTCAATGATGGATTAGATGCAGAAGCTTGGAGGAGAAAAGAAATGCATAATGAAGATAAGAACTTCAATAAAAACATCAGCCTCTGGAAATCAATGCTTTTATCAATATGCATATTTGAAAGCAAGAAGATAATACTAACATCTACTGGATTTTACTATGGCACAAGTGCCATTGGAAGTGCTGTATACATAACAACACATTTATTCTTTGCAGCAGACAACCCTATTAGCAAGACAATATTATTATCTCCATTTTACACTTGAAGAGACTGAAGAACTGGATGTTAAGTAACTCACCAAACATCTGCAGGGCCATAAATTGAACCTCACAACTTAACAGCTATGCTCTACTGAAAGTATAATGGAAGCATTATTAACTACTGTTACAACTCAGTGCTCATAAAATTATACTGCCCATCTCTATCCAATAACAAATGAGGACATATAAGCAACCCAGAATATTATAATACTGGTCCTACCAGCAGTTTCAGATGAAAGTCCTGGGCATAGACCAACGCTGTTAGCGGTAGACAGATAAGGTCCTGGAGCCAAGGTCACACCCCGGAGCCTCCCATTGACCCTGATTTCCTGCGCTCCATTCTTCCTTGACTCCTATATTCCTTTCCTTTACATATTTCTATCCTGGGTTTTTTTCCTTGAACCTTCAGAAATTCCATTCTCATTTTCTTTCATGATAAAAATTGATGCATTAAAAAACAAAATCCCAAACATCAGCACATGAGAAACAGGTTTTAGTTTCGATTGTGCTGAATCTTCAAACGCTTCCTCGGGGTGACAAGAGAGATATGATGCAACTCATGCTGGAAGTGTCATCTGTGTGAGAAGACTTCCCTCCTATAATGAGTTTAACTCTTAAATTATAATGCCTATTAGGACAAGAGCACTGTCTGCTCTGTTCAGTAATGGATCCTCAGTACCTAGAAGTTTCTGTCAGGTAGTAGTAACTCAATAAATATTTGTTGAATTTATGAATAAATGAATTATTATACAATACAGGTAGCTAAAGGTGGAAAGAGAACATAGTTAAATTTCCATATTAAAACGTGTTGAATGTTCATTTCTTGGCTAGACAAGTTGTAATTTACATATTTGAAACTTCGTTCTCCTTGTTTCCTTACAAAAATATCTTTCATAATCAATTAGTTATTTGGCCCACCTTCTCAATCCGTTACCTTGTATAGAACATGCATATTCAATTGATTGTTCTTACACTGTAGCTTTAAGGTAGTGTTTACTGAAAATAAAGAAGAAAGATCAACCATTTGCTTTATACTAACTTTGAAAAGATAAAATTACAAATGTTAATAGTATCACACTTAATTCCTGGTAAGACATGAGAACCTGGAGGAAAATGAAGATATCACATGACCAAACTTCCCCTAACATACCAATTGCAACATTTGCATAACTTTTTGAAGACTTAACCTAATATTTAGTTTTCAGGCCATCTCCCTCACATTTGTAGTCACTTAACTAAAGAATAACTCTTAAATATTTTTGTGGCTAAAGGCAGATGATGCAAAATCGTTGCTCTCAGCTGAACTGTGTCCACCTTTGAACACTGAAGCTTATGGAAGTCTGATTGCCAGACTTTGAGAATATACATTCACTAAAAACGAATATAGGTTCCAGTATCCTGGTAGGAATAATCCATCATATTTTACTTCAATGACACTTTGAGACCTGCAGTTTTACATTCTTTTATAGCCTTTTACTCCCAAGCCTATAAAATTACTACACTTTTTGAATGCTATCTGTATTTTAAACACTATACTCTCTGAAAGATATATGGTTAAACTTACCTTACGTTTTTCTCTTGAGATTTTTATTTTACACTAAAACTTATGTGTTACCTTTGACAACTTGTTAGAAATTGCAAGCCTCTACAATAGAAAGCAACACAAAATAAGAAGGATCTAAAACTCATTTGCCCTCTTTAAACCTTTCCTTTTATTTATTTATTTTTATTTATTTTTTTCATTTTAAGGCTATTTTCTCATCAGAAAACAGGATGACTAAATTAAAAGCTAAAGGTTATGTAAGAAAGGCAATTTGGTCAATGGCTTGGCATTTTCCTCTGCAGGCAGAGTGTACTTTTTTGGGAAGACTGCCATTTTGGCAACATTAAGTCTGCTTTCGTAGATAATGCAACAGCATATAGTCATAGCTGACCTACTGAAATTGAGATGATTCGTTGATATAATTTTCAATAATGGGACTATTAACTTTTAACAATTACCAAGGACCATGGACCTAGAAAAGAGGACTGAGGACCTACATACAAATAAGGTACTTGTTTCACTGGGAAGAGGGTAGGGCAATTACAAATGGACTATGTAGAGATTACCATGCAATTAACTATGTTACAAACTCCTGTCTTAATGCTTGTGTCCTTCTTCTCTGCCTCTCTACATTAAAAACTTTGGCAGGAAGCAAGTCACGGGAGTGGTTTAAGTTAAGATACATGGACTTGACAGTGCCCTAGCAATAGTCTGACTATATTTCCTCATAGGTAAAAGCTAGGTGTGGAGAAATTTTTAACAACCCAGGTGTTTACCTAAATGGCAAGGGCACATATGAAGGACACAGTGGTGCTGCTGAAATAAGGATATCCAAGAAATCACTCTGGACTATTATTTATTGTATCCAAATACGTTTTTGAAAGCTATTTAAATAATAAAAGGACGAAGTCTGTCAGAAACACTAGGATACTTAAAAAATCTTAGTTTAGGCATGCAAGTTTAAGTTTAGGTATGTTACAGGAAGTAAAAATTATTTTGTTTTCCAGTAATTACTTAACTGTATTCTACTAGAGTTGAAATCACGTTAAGTGATATGGAAATCTTAATCTAAAAAATTTGACAGGTGTCAAATAACTATAGCATCTTCTCCATATTTATGTCCAATGAGAAGTTAACATAAGAAATGCTTCATTAGTGTGCCCTTGTAGTCATTGTATTAGTTTGCAATCTTTCAATTTGCAGTTATGCAGATGTATCATGTGTAATGGGCTCTATTCAGCAAGCTATTTTCTTTATTGGTTGCTTCTCACATGGTCAAGGGCATACTAAACATGTTCTTGGAATGATTCCCTCTTTCAATCACTATGCCAATAATCACTTAGAATACAAGTGGATTCTTTTCATTTAGAACAACCAGGTGGCTGAAGAGAGCCAGTTAATAAGCAATCAGCAAAATCAAAAGCAATAATGAAGCCCTTCAAGGTTTTGTGCTGCACTGCCTGATACATAATCTCTATTTTGTGAGAAAATATACAGTATGCCTAGCAGTTGAATGACTTCGCTGATGCCACATTCCACTCAATAAACTCTTTGTGAGTTTATTGAGCTTTTAAGTTCTCATAACCAGGAGAGATCTAACATCTGTTTGAAGACACTACCTTGTGTTGTAGAAGACTCTCACTGTTGCAAAGTTGCGTTTTCTACTGATAACTACAGTTTTTGGTAGTGCCTGTCAATATATCTTTTCATCTATTAAAAGAAGTAAAAAATATTAACTACAAAAAGTATATTAAATCTATTTATCTAATTTGACAAAAAATACATTCTGTAATTAGAGGAATTTGACCTGAAAGCCCTGTTAAGATTTTAGATGTTAACTTACAAGATATTTCTTGCGCATCACAATCTACTTTGACTCAAAAAAAAAAACTTTATTATGTTCTGTATTACTTTTACGTAGATTGGAACATTACTTTTCTGATGACATAAGTCAATATTTCTTTTTTGTCCTTAATATTACTCTCTTTTGTATGCCAAATCCAATGTCAATCTGAGTAAAATTGAAAGTTTAAATCAGAAAGGATATTCGAAAGCCTTGAAACAATCTTCATTTCTCAATTATATATTAGATGACTTTAGTTTTATTAGGTTATGACTGTGTTCCAGATTGAATAGTATATTTAATGGAAGAGAGACTGGGGGCTATCAAGCACAGATAACATTCTGAATAAGGAAAGTTTATTGCCTCTGCCGCTTTATCTTCTTTCATTTCTGTCTCTTTATTTTCCCACCACCCACTCAATATAGAGAGGCAATCATTGTTTTCATTTTGATTTTGAATTAAGAGTTCCAAAACTCTTGATTACTGTTAGTTCTACTTCATAAGGAACACTTCAATGACTGTAGTTTTCTTATCATTATTTGGACATCGTGTTGTAGTATATGTATATGCCTTTGGCATCATTAATGTGCCCCAGAAAATATGCCAGAGCCTCATCTCATATAAATGTTTAAATCTCTAATAATTTCAAAGGATGAAGATCTTAAAAGTTAAAAGCAAGAGGAGAGCAAGACAGTACTATGTTGATTCACAAATATAGTTCTTTGTTTTCTAGGAAGACTTTATGAAGTGCAGTGGGAGATGAACCTTATTCTACTGCCTGCTTCCCCTTGTGTCACATGATATCATATATTATAAAAATGTTACCAAATGTAATGCCTATATGACATAGTTGAACTTCTACCCCACTCGACTTCTGCTTATCTTTAAGAAATGGGATGCCTGCTATAAGAATTTCCCTTTATAGTCAGACCAGCTGAGACTGGTTAGAACCAGGATAGCCAACCTAAAGCTTCATTCAAATCTCATTTCTGGCCGGGCGCGGTGGCTCAAGCCTGTAATCCCAGCACTTTGGGAGGCCAAGGGGGGCAGATCACAAGGTCAGGATATCGAGACCATCCTGGCTAACATGGTGAAACCCCGTCTCTACTAAAAATACAAAAAATTAGCCGGGCATGGTGGTGGGCGCCTGTAGTCCCAGCTACTCTGGAGGCTGAGGCAGGAGAATGGCATGAACCCGGGAGGCGGAGCTTGCAGTGAGCCGAGATTGCGCCACTGCACTCCAGCCTGGGCGACAGAGCAAGACGCCGTCTCAAAAAAATAAAATAAAATAAAATAAAAATCTCATTTCCACTCCCATCAGCACCATGACAGTTGAGAATTGTCATAACAATGACTAGAAGAAACCACTGAAGGACTTAAAGGAAGGTGCCACTACCAGTTCAGAGGAGTTCACCACTCATTTCCAGAAAAGACTTGAATAATTCCTCCCCTCACTTTTAAAGTCCAATCCCTTCATTAGAGAAACCCTATATTTTAACTGCCTCACTTCTCACTAGTTAAGAAGTGGATTTCCAAGCCACGCTCCCACTTCTCCATCCCCTGCTCATGGAACAAAACTTGCTCTGCTTGATGCTCACTTTCAGTTTCATGTATTGGCTCTGCAGCACTGAAGAGGGAAAGATGCTATTTGCGGGGGCCACCAAGTTTAATGGTAACAAAAACACCCCACACCTTCTCTATATGCTCATAACTTCTGCGTCGTGTTTTGTATTTGGCAAGTTCTAGATGGGACAATTTTTTGTCTATTTTCATCACAAATGGCAAAACCCTAGTATTGTTTTGGTTTTAACTGTAAGGTTTACTCCATTTACCCTTTAAAGATTCTTCAAATGCATTAACTTCCTCAAAAGCAATTTTTAAATCTTTCCTATTCCCTAGCTATATAGTTGGATAGCGCTCTAATTTAGACTGACAACTTTGATTCTATGGATTGTGTGTAAATCATGATTCTGTTTTGCTTCCATTTTAGACCATTTAAATATCAAGAGACACTGTTAAGAAAGATAGAAAGTACTAATCTCAAAATATTTAACTGGTCCTACAAAATTGGCAATTTTATGTCGGCAAATGTAATATGTAGGCCAAAAAAAACTCCTATTCTTTGGAATATATATATATATATACACACACACACACACACATATATACACACACACACACACATATATGGAATATATATATACACACATATATATACATATATATGGATTATACATATACACATATATACATATATATGGATTATATATATACATATATATGGAATATTATATATATATATAATACAAATGAAAAATAAAGCCTAATAAACTGGAGTAGGACTTAGTTAACAAATCAAATAAGTTTCTTTCCTAAACATCTTATTAGGAACTTTAATATATTTATAAGACTTGTGAATTTCCCAGATAGGGACAAACCATAAGGCAAATCCCAAAGAACTGAGAAATTTACCTTTTTAAATTTTTTTTAAAAACAATATTTTATGTTTTTGTGTCCTCCAATCAGATTCATTGTGATAATGTCATTTTGCTAGAAGAAATAAAAAAAAATTCTCATATATTTTGAATCAAAATTTGGGGTTTTGTACTAACAATTCATTTTTTGTATGATGAACTCAGTTCATTTAGCAAATATTTAAATAGCAACAATATTCCAAGCAGCCATCAAATAATTTGCATGGCAGATAGTATAAATTCTTAGTGATGTTATCTTGTTTTCACAGTCATACTTTTGTCATTTGGACAAATTTTTATATAACAAAAGTTTTCTAAACCTGTTTTGTATACAGGTAAATAAGTACTATATTGCTATATTAGTCATCACTGTTACAAGGCAATTGAAGGGGTGTGGCCTAGGGAATAGACAGAAAGTTAATTCAATATGGAAGTTCCAGATTTGGTTTGCATGCATCCTAGTGGCAGTGATTTATTTCTGCATACTGCAACGTCAGAACAATGACAAAACTAGCACGGAGTGATGGTATTGAAGATTGGCACCACTATTTTCTATCGCTTATAACTCCTGAAAACTGGCAATTTTGTTGTTAGAACTGGAACAGTGATATAACCAGGAAGGAGAAATTTTATGAGTTTCATACAATAAATCTACTAGAAGGGTGAGAAGGGACTGGGAAAACTAAGTTATTTTACTTTTAAATAAGCACAGTTAGGACCCAGATAATCCCTGAGCTAGCCTCAGGAATGCTTTAAGATCCAAACCATGCATGGAAATGATAGGCACTTTTCTTAACTGTAAAATATTTGAAAACAGAGCACTCAATTATTTGAAGATTTCAAGAAAGAGTATAACAAAAAAGGTGACTTGTCTATATGGATACATAATGGTATGGCAATAATAGTCATTAAAAGGAGATTATTTAATTTATTACTTGCTTCTCATTTTACTTAAAAACAAAAGAAATCAGAAACTATATGAACTTGTTGACAGAACTTGTTCACAGGCTTCTTTACCAATACATCCACCAATTTATCTGTGTATCTATTCCCCCAATCTCGGCTTCCCCTCATATTTCAATGAGTGAACTGGTCCCCTCGTTTCTAAGATCAAACTCTCTACTTGTGTATAGATCCTATTTCCTGCCACCTTTGTTTTTAGACCTCATCAAAATTTTCTGTGATCTACCTTATTATATTTTTCTCTACTATACCATCCTCGTCAGCATATGAGCATGATATAATGTCTTCCATCTTAAACTAAACAACAACAACAAAACTTTCTTCAATCCCATTCAACCTACAATTTCTGTCCTAAGCGTTTTTTCTGGTTTTAATAGGCAAAAAAAAAAAATTCAGATGCATTGACTCCACTTTACCTCTCTTGACTGCCTCCTTGAATTGATCCTTAACTAGGATTTTTTTTCCCTTATTATATAAACCTACTTTTGTTGAAACTCACCAATTGTCACCCCATTGCTATTCTAATGTCACCTCTTAGGCTTCAGCTTACTTGACTTTTGGTGAGATTTGACACAGCTGATTATTCCCTTCTCTCTGAAATAATCTCACCAATTGGCTTTCATCGTATTCTCCTAGTTATATTCCTGTCTTACAGGCTCTATTCCAATCTCTCTGCTGGATATCTCTCATCTTTCTCAACTGTAAATTTTGTAGTATTCTAGGGAACAACAGATCTATACTATTCTTTATTCCTGCTCATTTCTTAAGTAATATTCCTAATGTAATATTATATTTTTACAGCAATCTTTATGTTCACTATTCTCAAATAGTATCTGTAGTTCTAACGTTTCATATGAAACCAAAACACTATCCACCTAAGAGGTGAACTAAGAGCAACTATAAATGAACAAGTTAAAAAATTAGACTTCCTCAAAATTTAAAACTTTTGGTCTTTGATAGACCATATAAGAGAGAATGAAAAGACAACCCACAAAATAGAAGGTGAAGCAACATCATGTTCATTCATTTATGACAATGAATTTGCATTCTAAATATATTAAGGACTCTCAAACAAAATTCAGTAACAGAAATAAAAATCAATAAAACATAGGCAAAATATTTGGGCAGACATTTTATCAAAAAATATATATGGTTGGATAATAAACACATAAAAATATACTCAATCGCATTAGTCATTAGATAACAGAATACTAAAACCATTATGAGGTACCACTTCATGCCTATTAGAATGGCAAAATGATTAAAAAAATAAAATAAAAAGCTGGACATTACCAAGTTCTGGAAAGAATGTTGAACAACTAGAATGCTTCCATCTTGTGGGTGAGACTATAAAATAATGCAGCCCTTTTTGACATATGGTAATTTCTTACAGAGTTAAAAGTATACTTACTATACAGCCCAGCAATTTCACTCCTTCTAATTTACCCATAAGAATTTTTTTAAAAAAATTTACAAAAATTATGTGAGTATTTACAGCAGCATTATTCATAATCACCAAAAATTTGAAATAGACTAAATGTCTGTAAACAAATTGGTATATTCATATGCCTTTGTACTTCCATGCTTCAGGCTAAAATCTTTGTTGACACCACTTTTTCTTGGGCACCATACATTTGACTTCTAAACAAAGACCACAGTTTCACAATGAAAATACATCCAGGCCCTTTGTCCCATCTCTAGTTTATACTACCATCATCTCTCATCTGGACTATAGCAATTGATCCAACCCTGAACATTTATGGGGCCAATGGTTAGAGTAGAAATGGAAGCTGACATATCATATATCTAAATATGTAAAAGTGTAAATAAAACATCCCAAAAATGATTAAAATATGGCAGCAAAGGAAAAGCCAGGTTATTGACCTTGGGCACCAGGTGCCTGTTTGTAGCCCGTGTCCTTCTGTTACCACTTAGCCCCCACCCCCACCCTGCTATCTTCCAATATGAGATCTCTCATACAAATACATACCATTTAGCTTGTACATTCAAGTTTAGTTCCCAACCTCTGAGAACAACCTGTTTTTGACCACCCCTTAGACTTGGATACATATACCCAGAGGTGGTTAAATAATCTGTGGAGCCCAGCAGAAAATTAAAACAGGGCCCTCTGTTTAAAAGGCAGAGTAAAAAAGGATGCCTGTAAAGTTACTACATATAAACAAATGTCCTTTCTTCTGTGGTCTTTTTCCTTGTCATCATGTTTTTTGTTGGCTATTTAATATCATTCTACACACTTATCAGAATGACAAATATATATATATATATATATATATATATATATATATATACTTCTGTGTTTATGTATAAATACCAAGAAATGATTTACACGCATCTTGCCTATACCTCCTCTGCTTATGCATAAGCTTGATTGGACTTCACTGAACCTCATTTACAAGGCAGAAATTCAAATATAAAATTACTAAAATGATGACAAATGCATTCAGCTAACTGGGGTCCCTTCTGAATATGGGGTCCTATGTGACTACAAGGATGTGTGCCCATCAAGCCAGCCTTGCATACACTACTGGTGTGTTCTGCTCTTGGAGAGGCACACCTGGAGCAGAGTCATGATGCATCAAGATCCAGGGATCCAGATGACTAGAGAATGGAAGAGGACAGGTGGGATCTGGGTTGGTGGGAATGTGTTCTCTTTGCTTCATGGATTTCTCATTGAGAAAGGCGCAGGAGTAGAGTTTAGGACAGAAGTTTCTCTTCTAAGCTTAAGGGAAATAGTCTCCTAAATGGCTTTTGTCTTTTTTTAACTGATATGGTCTGGCTGTGTCCCCACCCATATTTTATCTTGAATTGTAGCTCCCACAATTTCCACATGTCCTGGGAGAGATCTGGTGGGCGGTAATTGAATCATGGGAGTGGGTCTTCTTCGTGCTGTTCTCGTGATGGTGAGTAAGTCTCATAAGATCTGATGGTTTTAAAAAGGGCAGTTCCTCTGCACAAATTCTCTCTCTTCTCTTGTCTGCTGCCATGTGAGATGTGACTTTCACCTTCCACCATGATTGTGAGGCCTCCCCAGACATGTGGAACTGTAAGTCTATTAAACCTTTCTTTTGTAAATTGCCCATTCTCAGCTATGTCTTTATCAGCAGCACGAAAACAGACTAATACATTAACCCTACTAACTTATCCTCGTATCATACATAGTAATCCCCTTTAAATATATGTCAGATCATGACACTTTTCCACACCAAACCATCAATTGCATTCCATGTTAGAAACAAAACAAAAACCTTATAATGGGCTGCATTGCCCTAGATCACCTGCTCCTCCCCCATTTCTTTTCTCGCATTATATCTTACTATTATTCTCTCCCTATCTTTACTACAGTTACATTTGCCTCTTCTCTAGTCTTTAAATGCATAACTAAACTCCTGTTACCTCTTTCTTTGTAAATTATTGACAGCTATCTTCTTGATCTCTCCAATTTGCCTTTGTTCTCCATTCATCTAATGCCCATATTGCAAAATTATCTTCTTAAAATCATAAATTTGAATTGATCATCTAATTTAATATGGCATTCCACTGGATGCAGGGAAAAGTCTAAGTCTCTTAACATGAGAAACAAATAGAATAACCTTCATAATAGTTGTGTATATGGCATATATTAAGTACTAAATGAGCAAACGCTATTCTTATAGAGGCAACATTTAGTGATGCACCCAAACACACTCTCCTCCATGGAACATGGTGTTATTTTACTCTATTTATTGTAATAAACTAATGTCTTCCTCCACCTCAAATAATATTGCTTTTCCTATATCTTCTCCTTCCTATTGCTCCTCTTCTTCTTTCTCTCTGATTTTCCTCTCTTTGTCACCGTTTTACTCACTTTCTCTTACCTCTATCTTTACTCAGTGGTGTTTGCACAATATCTGCTTAATAGGAAACTCTTCACAGATATGATAGAGAGCATATTGAGTAATAAATGTTAAGTACCAATAATGCTCAATTGGAATTAAAAAGACTGATCATCAGCAATGCAGATTAGTAGAAACCTGCAGTGGGTGTGAAAGAAATTGAGTTAGGTGTAAAATCAATCATATGGTAAGTAAGATGTCACTATTAATGACAGAAATGTTAACCTTCAGGATTAAGCCCATACTTTCTTGGACTGTTGTTACTTTTTGCTGCCAAATAAATGCTTTGGCTTTTGCCAGTGTATGTGGGCATTAATGGTGGATTAGTTGGAGTAACTACAATTATGCAGCTTTCTCACTAGAGATTATACTTTTTCATGTTGTTTATATCATATTCCACAAATCTCAAAGTTTATCTAAATTGAATGGTAAATAAAATGCATTTTTATAATATTTGATCATTGTTCTTGGGCAGAACAGCCAAAAATAATCTTTTCATTTGGAGACCTTGCTAGAAACGTTTTCAAATCACTTAACTTTTAAAAATAATATCAAAAGATTATTGTCTCAATTACTAGATTTTTTAAACTGTCAACTTTATGAGAATAATTGAGATTTACTTTGATAAATATCCTTTAATGATAAATAGATTGCCCTCCACTATGTATTAAAAAGCAACTTGTTTCCTTTGGACTAAATTTTTATGGTAAAATGCAAATAATTTTATTTCTTTTAATTTATGATATCATTACCATATCTTGTTACATAAAATGACAATGAGAAAAAACACTCCTGCTGCTGCAATCTGTGCTGAAAAGCTTCCTCAAAATATATTGTCCCTGTTCCTATGTGTAGTTTTAGCTATAGGAAGTAGGAATTTTCTCACAGTATTTGCTATATGATGCTAGTACTTGGTGATAACAGACACTAAAAATATAATGTGAGTTTGCTCAGCTCAAATTATAAGCAGCCAAAGACCTCCAAATAAGAATAATGTGCTTTTAAGGTTTACTTATGCCTGTCAACATTCTCTGTGTATTATTATTGGCATTTATTTCCTATTTATATATAAGCAAATTCAACAGAAATTGTTATACCCTATGTTTAATATGATACGACAATCCAATTCCAAGTAAAATGTGTGCAGCCTTCTAAGAATAACTTTATAATTTGGATAACTATATCTAATTGGAAGAATAGAAAGTTTTAAGGCACACAAATAACCCAGAGGCTCCTTGTTTTTTTTTAGGCTTGAGAAGGCAATGAGCTGTTGTGTAATTTACACTGTCAAAAGACAAAATTGCAGAAAATTTAGCTTAAAGATCTAATTGGCTTTTATTAGCGATTCTACAATTGGGTGACATCTTATTCTATAAAATAGAATAGGTGTTCCAATGAGCTGAGAAGAGAAGTTTGGCTTTATAGAGAGAAAAAGGCTGAAGAAAGCTGAAACAGAATAAAAAGGGGATAGGTCCTTTCAAAGTTATTTTCCTTCCTTGTGGTGTTAAAACAGAGAGGACTTTCTTATCATGCCAACTTAGGTAAACTCGTCTCCTTATGTCTGGTTGCTGTGAATCTCCTGTTTTTGTTTTTTTGTTTTGTTTTGTTTTGTTTTGTTGAAAAACTGGCCCATTTCTTTTTTCTTTTTGATTTCCAACTTTTAAGATCAGGGATACATGTGCAGGATGTGCAGGTTTGTTACATAGGTAAATGTGTGCCACGATGCTTTGCTATACAGATCATCCCATCACTTAGGTATTAAGCCCAGCATCCATTTGCTATTCTTTCTGATGCTATCCCTCCTCCCACCCCCCACCTTCTGACAGGCCCTAGTGTGTATTGTTGCCCCTCATGTGTCCATGTGTTTTCATTATTCAACTGTACTCTTAAGTGAGAACATGTGGTATTTGGTTTTCTGTTCTTGCATTAGTCTGCTGAGGATAATGGCTTCCAGCTCCACCCACGTCCCTGCAAAGGATATGATCTCCTTCCTTTTTATGGCTGTATAGTATTCCATGGTTTACATGTACCATATTTTCCTAATCTATTCTATCATTGATGGGCATTTGGGTTGA
The DNA here is from genome assembly GCF_028858775.2 of Pan troglodytes. NCBI lineage: Eukaryota > Metazoa > Chordata > Mammalia > Primates > Hominidae > Pan > Pan troglodytes. The sequence goes on along the minus strand of NC_072398.2, from coordinate 157,625,042 downwards.
TTCCATGTCTTTGTTATTGTGAATAGTGTTGCAGTGAACATACATACGCATGTATTTTTAGAATAGAATGATTTATATTCTTTTGGGTATATGCCCAGCAATGGGATTGCTGGGTCAAATGGTATTTCTGCCTCTACGTCTTTGAGGAATCTCCACACCGTCTTCCACAATGGTTGAACTAATTTACATTCTCACAAACAGTGTAAAAGCATTCCATTTTCTCTATAACTTCACCAGCATCTGTTGTGAAAACTAGCCCATTTCAAAGTTGAGTTTGATGTGGTACCTTGCATGAGTGATTCCATTCTGGTTTGGTCTGGTCTGTCGGAACCTAGTGCAGAAAAGCCTAGTCTAAAGCAATGGCCTATAAATTTTGCTTAGCAATTCTCCCCTTTTTGTCAGGTTCTCACTTAGATGAGAGCCTGATCAAAATTTAGGGCATCAGCCCTACCCTCAAGTCACCATCACGCTGGGCTTTAAGTCTCAATTGCCTTCTGTGGATAGTGATCACAACCTCTATTTTCAGAGTCAGTAATGGCAAGTAAAGCCCCTTTCACTTCACATCTCTCTGACTAGAGCCTGGAAAGATTCTCTGCCTCTAAGAATTTATGTATTTAGATTATGCCCACCTGGATAATCCAGGATAATTTCCCTACTCAATGTCCTTAAACTTAATTGTGTGTTCAAAGTACCTTTTGCCATGTAGGATAACAGTTCCAAGAATTAAGTTCTAAAGATATACTTGGGGGATCTTTTATTCTGCCTTCCACAGAGGGTGTGAATGTGTTATGTTAAATGGGATCACTACAGTCAGGACACTGACCTGAGTCATACCACTCTGAAATATGACTTGAAACGGGTAGTGTGCTTAGTGACATAAACAGGCAGGAATCTCAAAGCACCCTCCATGACAGGGGTTGATTTGTAAGAAATTTAATTTCTGGGGAGTAGTAGTATAAGAGAAACTTTCTTTTATACATATTTTTCATTTTCCACAATTAATTCCTTTGTTCCCTGGGAGGTCCCAGTGTTATAATGAGGATAATAATGCATATTACACTTTAACTACACACTTTTGGTCTCTGAAACAGGAACACATTTTTTGTCTTGGGAATGTCATTCCTTCATAGTACAGACTGTACCCTATATGTTGGTATCAGTATCTGTTAGTGAGAGCACTTTTGGCATTTTAGGCGGGATAATTTTTATTTATTTATTTATTTTGAGATGGAGTCTCCCTCTGTTGCCCAGGCTGGAGTGCAGTGGCGCGATCTCGACTCACTGCAAGCTCCACCTCCCAGGTTCACGCCATTCTCCTGCCTCAGCCTCCCAAGTAGCTGGGATCCCAAGTAGCTGGGATCCCAAGTAGCTGGGATCCCAAGTAGCTGGGTGCCCACCACCACGCCCAGCTAATTTTTTGTATTTTTAGTAGAGACTGAGTTTCACCATGTTAGCCAGGATGGTCTCGATCTCCTGACCTCGTGATCCACCCGCCTTGGCCTCCCAAAGTGCTGGGATTACAGGTGTGAGCTACTTCGCCCGGCCCTAGGTGGGATAATTCTTTACTGTGTAGGACTGTCTCACACACTGCATGTTGTGTATTGTCCTTGACCCCAACATACTAACATCTCTGGTCCCCAGTCACTGGACAGCCCAAAACAAAATCACACACACAAAACTATCAGTTAATAGGTTATTGATATGGTTTGGATGTTTGTCCCCTCCAAATCTCATGTTGAAATGTGATTCCCAATGTTGGAGGTTGGACCTGGTGGGAGGTTACTGGATCATGGGGGCAGACCCCTCATGAATGATTTAGCACCATCCGCTTGGTAATAAGTGAGTTCTCGCTCAGTTCAGAGTTCTGGTTATTTAAAGGTCTGGCACATCCCCACCTCACTCTCTTGCTCCCTCTCTCACCATGTGATATGCCTACTCCCTCTTCACCTTCCACCATGATTATGAACTTCCTGAGGCCCTTACCAGTTAATTTGCTGGTGTGCATAAATGTTTTGGGAAGTCCACATGAACAGTGACTAGACTAAGCCAAAATTATAATTGACCTCATATTATGATTCTTCCCCCACTGTAATGCAAAACTTGCTATGGTTTGCATTACTTGAAATTCCCCCATCTCCTGCCCACCCAGGTTCCCATAAAATAATGCTAAATGTTGAAATATGAACTGGTCTACACAGACTCCAAAAACTATGCAAGAAAACATGGAAACTAATTACAATCATACAGAATCCATACATAAAAAGTGACATTGAAATGGGGAAATAAACATTCAAGACAAGCACAGTAGGCTCCAGAATCTACACCACACCTTAGAATCAGGTGGGGATTTCACAAGGAAAGGAAAAGACTGTGGGTTGCCAGGGATGAAGGAATGCAGAAAACATCAACTAGGGCTTTGCCCAAGTGGTGCAATACTGAGATCAGGTGTGCATCTGAGTTTGGATTAGCGGAGACTGGAGAAAGAGGATGGTAAAAAGCGCTTGGGACCAGACTCTGGGAAACTCATAGCCTTTCAGGGTGACCAAGACATAGTGGAAGAGGGTAGAGTTTTCCTCAAGAAAAAAAAAAAAAAAGGCAATATGTTGAAGATAAGTGTTCTATTGCAACAAGATAGTATCAAAGGACTGTGATTGAGTTTAAAGAACCTTTTATTTCTAAGAGTGCTGATATCATCAACGGGAAAAAGCACTCCTTTTTATTCTATTCTTAAAGTTTGGTTCTGTTTGTCATCTCAAGGGTTTCTCCTGTCAGCAGCCGTGGTAGTTATATAAAGGAACTTGAATACACAGATGTATTTTGAAAACTGGAAAATTTAACCCAAAGTACATTTTAGCTTTGGAATGCCCTTGGGGATGGAAGTGAATTGCTCAGGAGATGAATAATGGGATTCATTACTATGACCCACTGAAATCTAACATAACCCAAGGTATTCCCTTGCTGTTGAGCAGCTTAGAGACGGAGGAGAGTAATGCAGCCTCACTTAAGTGATTTCTTATCCTGCCACTGAAGCTACCAACCAAAGGCTATTTTCTCCCCACAAATAGAGGTGTATCTATGTTTATTGATATAGGGGACAGAAGCATATTCTTTGCATATTCAAATGACCTTGTTTTAGCTCTTTTTAGTTCCTGTGATGCCAAAAAGTGTTTATCTTGCATACTGTAAAAATAGACTTGATCAACATTCTATGATATAAATAACTACCTACATATTTTGCTTTTGTTAGTGAGTCGACATAGTCATATAAATGATAGATTTAAATCTAATGTTAGATTATCAATTAAGACAAACTTTTTATGTTTTTTACCTTATTATACAATAGTCCCCCCTTATCCACAAGGGTGTTCCAAAACCCCTAGGGAATGCTTGAAACCTAGGATAGTACCAAACCAATTGCGGTCAATCAGAACACGTTTTTGTTCATGTATTCCACCCACAAATTTAAAGCCTTTTCTTTCTTAACTAAGCACTTATGATGCACTGTGGCAGTAACTTTGTCAGTTTGAGGTGCAATAGCAAAATTAGCACGAATTTCTTTTTCCTTTTTCACAATTCACAAAGAGAAGATTTGTTCCTATAGCAAATCTTAGCAACTTCAGCATATGATTATTTTTCTTTATTAAGAGAACTTTCACCTTTTCACTTAAAGGAAGTATTTTATGGCTTCTCTTTGGCATATCTGAATTGCCACCATCACCACCCTTGAACTTTGAGACCATTATTGAGCAAAACAAGGGTTACTTGAACACAAGCCCTCTGATAACCAAGATGGCTACTAAGGGACTAATGGGTGGGGAGTTGTAGACAGCGTGGAGACGCTGGACAAAGGAATGATGCATGGCCCAGGTGAGATTTCATGATGCTACCAGAGTGTGTACAATTTAAAACTTATGAATGGTATATTCCTGGAATTTTTCATGTAATATTCTGAAACCTCAGAAAGTAAAACCTCAGATAAGGGGAACACTACTATACAGTCAGATCTTGAATAACCATCTTTTGATTCAACATCACTTCCTTATAACGTTGATGATAAAAGAAAAATGATTCCCAGTAGGCCCACTGCCTGTCTGGAGTTTACATGTTCACCCTATGTCTGCGTGGGTTTTCTTGGAGCACTTCAAAGCTGTGCATGAGAGCTGAATTGGCACGTCTAAAGGATCCCAGTGTGAGTGAGCCAGCATATCCGATGTGGGCTCCCAACTGGTTCCCCAAACTGCTGGGATGGGCTTTGACAATCTGAGACCCTGGAATAATTAGGTAAATAAATACCTTACTTGTTTTTATTAATCTTTGTTAAATATATATATAGATCACATTTATTTGAATATTTAATATTAGAAGTGTTTTCATCCTTATGTAAAAGTATGGTGATCATTTGTGGTCAGAAATATGCCATAGTAACTTAACTCTTGTTTATATCAGTTAGCCTATGATAAATTAGTTTAATTATAGTTGTTTTGCTTAAAGTGGCAGTTTCCAAGGCAACATTGAGAACTTACTGTACACGCAAAATAAAATTTACTGTAAAAAATATAAATTCAAAACTGCGAGGCCACATATTCTTTATAATATGGAAGATTCAGACAGATTGTTTCTATAGCAAGTTCTGTCAAACACTGAAAAAAATTATAATCTTACAGAAATTTTTTCAGATAAAAGAGAAGGAAGCTTCACATGCCTTTATTTTTTATTTATTTATTCTTTTAAATGAGGCTAGTGTAACACTGTTACAAACATCAAACCAGTAAGATGGAATAAATTTTAAAAAATCCTGTAGGCCAATCTTATTTAAAAATATATGTAAAAACGGAATGGGGCTCAATCTGTATTCAGGACACCCTGATAAGGGACAACTGTCACACTTAACACAACACAAATGATATTGTGACCTCATGACATTAAAGTGATTTGTTCAAGTCCTACATATTGTAAAAGTCTGCATCAGAATCTAAAAATGCTGATATCCAATCCTAAGATTTTCAAATAAGCTATCCATATTAGTCCATTTTCACAATGCTGATAAAGACATACCTGAAACTGGGAAGAAAAAGAGGTTTAATTGGACTTACAGTTCCACATAGCTGGTGAGGCCTCAGAATCATGGTGGGAGGCAACAGGCACTTCTTACATGGTGACAATAAGAGAAAAATTAGGAGGAAGCAAAAGCAGAAATCCCTGATAAACCCATCACATCTCATGAGAATTAATCACTATCAAGAGAGTAGCACCAGAAAGACTGGTCCCCATGATGCAATTTCCTCCCGCTGGGTCCCTCCCACAACACGTGGGCATTCTGGGAGATAGAATTCAAGTTGAGATTTGATGGGAACACAGCCAAATTATATCACCACCTTTTTCTATTTTATGATTGGATCAGTTAGGATAATATCTGCTGCTATCACAAACCAACTCACAAACTGAAAGATTTACCCCAATTAAAGTTGATTGTTGCTCTCCTACACCAACAAATACTGATAGGTTTCCACCTGGGTATCAAGGCCCACTGACACCATGCAGCATGTGGCTCTCCCATTCTCTAGGGCCTACTTTGAGTGCTTTGCAGTCAGCCGAGAGAAAGAGAAACAGGTAAGAAAGCTCATCTTCTTCTTTATTCTAACAAATGTAACACTAATTACTACATTCATATTCCACTACTGAAAAGTGGTCAGATGATTTCGTGGGTCCCAGAATGGGGTCTAGAATATGGAGTCCCTAAAATATCCATAAAGTTCGTAGTGAAGTTCTAATTAGCTCTTCATTTAGATGTATGCACAGCATTCCAGTTTACACCTGGTGCCCTGTTTTAATCTATTTATTTTCATCCAATCCAGGATACTTTTAGTGTTGCTGCTCTCAAAAGTGTCCTGCTTTGAATGATAGATTATAGGATCACCCTGTGCCTTGTCACAATGCTCTCAGACAATTGCAAGAGGTTTGTTTGTTTTTAATACATGAAAAGCAAATAAATATGCCAACATCATAGTGTTTTGCTGTAGTTATCAGTCAACATTCTGTTGAATGTGCCTAGGCTGTAGAAAATCCTTAACACCTCTGATAATCCAGAATGATCTATTTTTGAATATTTTTCCAGACACATTTAAAAAATGATAATTTTTGAATAAAATTATATATGAGAAATTTATTCAAAACAGCATTATGGTAGTTTTTCACCCTAGATAATATAAATTTAAACAAATTCTACATGGGTTATTGGAACATAGCCAGATGTTCCAAGGCATGGTGAATATTTTACGAACATCATGGAGGAAAATTTAAATATTCAGTAAAAATATGCTTAAAAGGAAGAGGACAACCAAGGCGCTCTGTTGCCTGAAGGCAAAATAATTGGATATATGTCCCTTTAAAGTCTCTTTCAGTCCCTTAGTACAATAATACATTCCCCTGCAGAGTATAACTTGAGTATATAAAAATGTTCAAAAATGATATGATAAAGCAAGTGAAAATGTAGTAATAGACCCTTTAAGCAATATTATGCACTGTCTCCTGAATACTAGCATTCTGTGATATCATGTAAGATTTGCTTATGAAATCTATCTGAGAAACAGAATGTAACATGACAAAGTGTTGAGTTCTCAGGGTAAAGGCAATATTCTCTCTCTTGAAATATAATGAAGACTACACTTCATTAAAGTGTAATTGTCAACTTGGGGAAACAATACAGCTTTGCTGTGTCAAAATAACCCAAACAAATAGAACAGAATATGAATTTTAAAAAATCTTGGGACAGAAGCATGTATATTTAATAAGATGTCTTTTATCATGGCTTTTCAGAATGAAAAAATATTAAATATGAATGTGGTAGATACTACTCATTATGTTTTTCTACCAATCTGTCCACCCTTACCATAATACCCTCATTGCCCCTCATCCTCACTTCAAATATAAAATAAACATAGCTGTTAGATGTCAGTGTCACAGTGAAGATTGTATAAAATCTTAAATGCTTTTCAGCTCTGAAATAACAGCCTGACCAGTGCATTCTGAGCTGAAATTCTTAAATGCAGTTTTCAATGGCAAATGTTCTAAAACCTTCCCAGTACTGACTCATGCCACAAAAAAAGAAAAAGAAGAAATAGATACCTTAATTTTTTTGATAGAAAATGTCAAAATTTTTTTTATTTTTAATGTCTTGCAGAATTGAATAACTGGACACTTTTGAATGCTCTCAAATTCTTACATTTCAAAGTTTTATGAATTGTCCTTTGGAGATTACTGTCCATTATATACACCTTCATTAACTAAGATGTCACTAATCATTCTTTGAAAAATGCAAATATTGATTAGAAATAATTTTTATGTACTTCTTTGAAATATGTTATTGGTAACATACAAAGCAATATAGATGAAATGATTTTAGTACAGACAGACCCCAACTTCCAGTGGCTCCACTTATGATTTTTTGACTCTAGTATTGTGTGAAAGCAATACAACTTTCAGTAAGAACCGTATTTCAAGTACCAAAAACGATTCTGTTTTTCAGTAAGAACCATATTTTGAGTACCAAAAACAACCATTCTGTTTTTCAATTTCAATAAATATCAATAAATTACATGAGAGGTTAACACCTAATTATAAAACAGGGTTTGTGTTTGATGATTTTGTCCAACTGCAGATTAGTGTAAGTGTTCTGGGCCTGTTTAACATAGGCTAGGCTAAGCTATGACATTTAGTATGTCAGGTGTATTAAACACATTTTCAACATGATATTTCCAACTTACAATATGTTTATCGGGATGTAAGCCTATTGTAAATCAAGCAGAATCTGTAATTTAATTGACGTATAACAAATAAAGTTATAGAGAAATGGTCCTAAGGATTATTACATCCACCCACTAATTTTTAAATCACTTAAGGCACAAGATTAAGTAAGTTTCCATAATTACTCCAAAATTTGGTGGCAGAGCTGGAACTGGTATTATATCCTTTAAATATTTATTATTTACTATGTGTGTAGCACTTTGTTATATTATTTCTCTTATCAATGCTAAATGATAGAGTGATCATTAACATTTCCATTTGGCAGATCAGGAGAATGTGACACTGGCTTAAGCAATCTGAGCAGTTTGGAAATATAGTGTGACATGTGTAATTTATAGATCATGTAAAGGATATCTCCTTTTAGTTATTTGCTTCGTGTTTTATCAGTGACCTACTGTGGAAGGCCAGGTCTCACTAACACAGGCCTCTGTAACAATTGTTTCAGCACTGACTGAGTGGCTAAGTTAAATATTAAAAGCTGAGAGAGACAGTGACCTTTTACAAACGCTGGGATATAACAAAAGCCCCCCAAGAGTTTTGCCCAGGCCTTTGCTGGGCCTTGGAGCCTTCCTCACAAGATAATGCAGGAATTCTTAACAGGACCCATTTGGGATTAAACAAGTTTATTGGGGGTCTGAAGGGACTCCCCAAACCTCCATGATTTTGCAGGAGACAAGAGAAGGGTATTCACCCCAGCATCTGGACCCATTAAGATTAAATAAATTTACTGAGGCTCCAGAGGAAGGTCTTCAGGACTCATATCTTAGTTATAGATTAGAATAATTTAATCACTTATATCTTTAGATGAATGCACACTTACATGTAGACATATAGATTAAAAGGTACATAAGTGCTGGTAAACATTGTAATTTTGAGTTGGTCTGGTGATAATTTCCATGCCTTCTCCTTGTACCTGGCTGCAGAAATAAACTCCTTTCTTTTTCAGTTTATCTGCATCTCGTTATTCGGCCACGAGAAAAAGCAGCCCAACCCTCGATTTGGTCGGGAACACTACTACATTGGCAAGCGTATTTTTTTCCTAAAATGTCTAAATGTATTTGCTGGATCATTGTGCTACTTTGCTCAAAGACAGGCTGTTTTATTTAGAGATAAACAGCATTGTGTATATCGCCTTTATTTAAATAATCTGAAATGTTTAATATGTTTATGTGAAACATAACGTGAACATTTAAATATGTTTATTCATTGTATTTTTATTTCAATCTGTCCACTTTTTGATAAATAAGTGTTTTTGAATAAATGCACCAATGAGGATGTAAATAAGAGACACTTTTTGAATAAATGCACCAACGAGGATGATACAATACTAAACCAAAAGAATGTAAGATGTGTTTATTTGCAAACAACAACCATCTCCCGGAGTCCCTTTTGAGTATACTGCGCTGTCTACAAAGCATTTTGTGTAGGGCTGATGATTACTATGACCTTCTTGCTCTTCTTAGAGTAAAGGGTATTTGTGAGAAAAAGATCAACAGATATTTTGCCTTGGAGTAAATGACAACAGAAGGCAGAGAGAAGAAGTGACTGACCAAACCTTCATAGTAAGTTAACGCCTTTGTTGTTGTTGTCGTTGTTGTTAGCTCACATGCTCGTTTACTACTCTAATTCAGTAGTGTTTAAACTTGAGCAGCAAGCATCAGAATCACCTGGAGGGTTTGTTTAAACACCATCTTCTGGGTCCCAATTCCACAGTTTCTGAGATGGTAGGTTTGAGTGGGGCCTGAGGATTTACAATTCTACATGTTTAGGTAATGCTGACATAGTTGCTTTAGGTACCACTCTTTCAGAAACCCCGACTGAATTGCTTACTTGCTCAATCTAATTGTTGAATGAGATGTAGCAAGCAATAAGTGGTTTCTGCTTTTCCTGGTTGCCCCTTCTGAGTGACATCTTTGAACCAGGTGTTTGATAATTCGAATTCTAAATTTTACAACTACAGCTATAAGATCTACAACCATAAGATCTGTGCTCTTTTCACTGAATCATATATTTATTTTTGAAAAACAGATATCATTAGAGCTTAAATCAACATTTTGTAATAATTTAGTGAAAGAATAAGAGAAGTCAAATTTCCAGAATTTTGAGAATAAGGAATGGTTATGGCCAGTATGTATCTATTTTTCACAGTTCTGGAGGCTCAGAAGTCAAAGATAAAGGTGTCCATAGAATCACTCTCTGAGGTGGGTCCTTTTTTTGGTTTGCCACAGCCTCCTTCTTGGTGTGTCTTCACGTAGTGGAGACAAAGGGACGGCAAGCTCTCTGATCTCTTCTTATAAGAGTGCTAATTATCTTATGGAGAATTCACCCTCATGACCTCATCTAAACCTAATTACCTCCTAGAGGCCCCACCTCCAAATGTCATCAAATTCAACATACAAATTTTCAGGGAACAAAATTCAGTCTATAGCACCTCATATCCAGTTTCTCATACTATTAACAACTTAGACTGATATGGTACTTTTGTCACAATATTGCTATATTATTATCAACTAAAATTCATAATTTATTAATTTATCTGTTTTTTATAAAATATTATTTTTCTATACCAAGATCCCATGCATGGCATCACATTAAATTTAGTCACCATGGCTCATTGGGTTCCTCTTGGCTCTGACAGTTTCTCAGACATTTATTATTTTGATGACCTTGGCAGTTGTCTGAGGCATACTGTATTTTGTAGAATGTTCCTCAACTGCAGTTTAACGGTTCTTGGTATATTTTGGATACCAGTCCTTTATCAGATATTTGATTTACAAAGATTTTTCTCCCATTCTAGGCTCTTTTGTTCTTTTTGTTTTGTTTTATTTTGTTTTGAGATAGCTTCTCCTATGTTGCCCAGGTTGGAGATCAGTTGCTATTAATAGGCATGCTCTTAGTGCATTACAGCCTGGAACTCTTGGCCTCAAGTGATCCTCCTACCTCAGCCTCCCTAGTAGCTGGGACTAAAGGTACATGCTACCAGATGAAAATTAGAAGTTCTAAAAATAAGTTCAATTTATCCAATTTTTTCTTTCATGGATCATGTTTTTGGTGCTGTGTCTAAAAAGTCATCAACATAATTACGGTAACTTAGATTTTCCCAGATACTACTATCCTTGAGGAGTCTTGAAGTTTTATATTTTCCATTTATCTGTATGTTCTATTTTTACTTAAATTTTCTGTAAAGTGAAAACTCTGTTGTCTAGGCATGGTTTTTTTTTTGGTCCTCTTCCTCTCCTTCCTCCTCCTCACCCTACTTCTTTCTTCTTCCTCTTCCTCTTCTTCCTCTTCTTCTTCCTTTTCTTCCTCTTCTTCTTTTTCCTTTTCCTCTTCTTCCTCCTTCCTCCTTCTTCTTCTAACTTATTCCTTCTTTCCTCCTCCCCTCCTCCTCCTTCTTTCTTCTTCCTTCTTCTCTTCTTCTTCTTCTCCTCCTCCTCCTTCTCCTCTTCCTCTTCCTTTCTTCTTCTTCCCCTTCTTCTTCTCCTTTTTTACATCCTTCTTCTTCCTTCTGCTTCTCCTTGTCCTCCTTCCCCTTCTTCTTCTTTGCATGTGGATGTCCAATTTTTCTAGCACAATTTTCTAGCACTTTAACAAGACCAGCCTTTCCACATTCATATTCCATGGAGCCTTTGTCAAAAATCAGTTGACTACATTTGTATGGGTCTGGTGGATCTGTTTCCAGGCTTTTTGCTCTTCCTGGAGTGGCTATTCTTTCATCAATACCATGCTGTTCTGTTTACTGCAGTTTTATGGTAAGTCTTGAAATCTAATAGAGTCAGTCATCTAACTTTGTTCTTCAGTATTGTGCTGGCTCTCCTAGTTCTTTGTTTCTTTATATAAATTTTAAAGTCAATTTGTTGATATTTACAAAATAATTTGCTGTCCTTTTGATAGAGATTGTGTTGAATCTATAGACAAAGTTATGAATAATTGACATCTTAAGAGCATTGAATTGTACAATTCATGAACACAAAATATATTTCTAGTTAGTTAATTTAAAAATAAATTTTAATCATGTTTTATAGTTTTCTGACACAGATATTGTACATATTTTGTTAGGTTTACACTTGAGTATTTTATTTTGTGTAATATTGTAAAATAATCATTTTTATTTCAAATTCTGATGATTTGTGGCTTGTACATAAAGCGAAATTGACTATAGTAAACTGACTTTGCCTCCTATGACCTTCCTATAATCACTCATTACTTCCAGAAATTTTTGTAGAATCTTTTGTATAGTCTCTGAAGACAGTAACATAATCTCTGAATAAAGGCAATTTTATTTCTTCATGTACAACTGATATACAGTTTGTTTTTTGAACTTGCTAGGACTTCCTTGTATAGGAATGGTGAGACAAAATATTTTTGCCTTGTTCCTGATCTTAGGGGGAATATATTCAGCCTCTCATGATTAAGTATGCTATTATCAATACTTTTTTGTAGATTTTCTTTATGAAGTTGAGGACATTCCCTTTTAGTCTTAATTTGCTAAGAATTGTTATCATGGAAGGGTGTTGGAAGTTTTTCAAAAGCTTTTCTGCATCATTATATTTCTTTTTTCTGTCTGAAAAGTAGATTAGATGTACTGCACTGATTGACTTTCTAACACTGAATCAGACTAGCATACCTCAAAAAAAAAATGAGTTGAAGACATCTTTTACTTTACTCTGTCCAACTTGAAAGTCCCAAATAAATGTTAGACGAGTAAGCTGTAATTCATAAATTCCCTAACTTAAAACCCACTGGGCTTTGATATCTATTTCTTTCTTCCCGAGAGGTCCTCAAACCCAAATTTTAAGTTACCTAAACCTGGAAAATTCTCTCAGAACAAAGCAAGTGTTTAACTGTTCAATTCTCAGTTACTCATCTAGTTTTATGATTTACTTAAAATTTCTAGCACTAAAAAAAATGTTTAAAAATTCTTAAGGTCGAATTTTCCTAATGTGTACTACAGTTCTGTTTTTTCCAACAGAATATTTGATCTGAATAACCTTACCTAGCATATTTCCCCTCAGTGTAGGTGTTTCTATTTTAAAATAATTCATTTGGAGAGTGACATTTTTATTTTCAAAAATAAATAAAAATAAAAGATAAATCGAATCCACCGATAGTCTCATGTTCCCATTAGTGAAATATAGCTTTATTATTTTTCCCTTTTTTCCTCCTAGTATCTTTTCCTCCCTAAGGTTTCTTTACACAGTTGTAATCAGTTTTCACAATTAATATTGTATTTGAAATATTTTTCACGCTACTTCACGCTACTTCTTTTTCATAAACTTCATTTTATATGGCTGCTTGATGACTGGGAGCATGCCTTTTGCATCTACCCTGATGTTGAACACAGATATACATGTTACACATTCAGTAATGTTGTCAACTTTAATGAAAGTACAGGCATTTTAAGGAGCAAAGCTTTCTTGGATATTTATTTAGTTCTTTTTGCCATACCGCCTAATATAGTAATGTAGTCAACAGCCAACATTTAATAAACAATTGCTAATTTGGCCGGGCATGGTGGCTTGCGCCTGTAATCCCAACACTTTGGGAGGCCGAGGCAGGCGGATCACTTGAGGCCAGGAGTTTGAGACCACCCTGGCCAACATGGTGAAACCCCATCTCTACTAAAAATACAAAAATTAGCTGGGCATGGCGGCAGGCCCCTGTAATCCCAGCTACTCCAGAGGCTGAGGTAGGAGGATTGCTTGAACCACGGAGGTGGAGGTTGCAGTGAGCTGAGATCATGCCACTGCACTCCAGCTTGGCCAACAGAGCAAGACTCTGTCTCAAAAAAATAATAATAATAATAAAATAAATTTAAAAAAAAACAATTGCTAAATGAAATGCTGTAAGTAAGTAGTTAGAGTCCTGTTACTGAGAACCACAATAGAGAAGGGGGTGTGGTATATGTAAATGCGTTCTAGTCCTACTCCCAGATCTTTGTTGTAGTCAGTCTAGGAGAATAACAAAGAATATCCAAACAATGGGTTTAGTACTTCACATCTTTACCCCAAGATAAGGGATATTCACATCTTAACTAATCTATCTGCCCTTACCTTTGCCTTCCTATTGGTAGTTCTCAATCTAATTTAATGTTGGATTTTGGTCTTTGTCATTGTTACAAAAGAACAATCCTATGGCTAAAGATCTTGAAACCCACACAGTACATTACAGTAGAAGATAAAAATCTTTGAAATTCAAAGGAAGATAACTTCTTTGCAACTCAATTTGTTTCTCTATAATATTGGAATAACAATACCTTGCTGAGATGAAGCCACTGTACTCTGACTTTTCAGGCCTCAACCTTGACATTTGCTGTTTAGCAGTAGAGTGTGCTTCCTATTCTGATATGCATGCCTTAAGGTTTATTTGTAAAGAAGTATCCTCTCCCAGAAACATTTACTTCGAATGAGTTAGTCAACCTGTATGATGCTAGAATTCACGGGAAATATCTCAGGAACAAAATTACTAACAGGACCAAAACTCTAAAAGGTGTTATTGTAAATTTATGTCACATCTTTAGTGGACTGTCACTTTTTGCTCTGCTTCTGAAATAATCTAGATGTATTGATTTTTTTCCCTAAAATAAGAGAATTAATAAATCTGAACTTAGAGTAAGATTTAGTTTTTAATCTCTATTCTCACAGTAGTGACTGACTGACAAAAACGGTTTAAAATAAAATAATTTGTAGTTCTCTCTAGATGATGATATCATGACTGCCTTGGCTGTCCATAAGGTTATGACTTGAAGTTTAGTTGGTAGTAAAAACAGGTTCTTAATGTTCCTGACACACAGTTGTTGAATATAATGTATTACTAATCCTGAATTTGACTCAATTTAATTTAATTAAAAGCTATTTGTTAAGTTTTTAATCTTTGTCAGGTATTTTGTTAGGTGCCTTTAGAATCATGTGTCAGTAGAATGGAAGAGAGAAACGTTGACTGATCCATACAGAAATCAAATCAAATCAAATGAAAGCTTTAGTCCCATTTGTACTGGTATTGTAACCAATGAGAACCCCAAAACATTTGGTTACAACTCTTGACTAACCTTAGAGGGATGCCCCGACTCCACCATCACTCTGGCTATTTGGCTCCATGCAATTACCATAAAATTATTGACACAAATCAGTAAGTGTACAAAGTTATCACTAGCCTATAAGAATATTCAAAATTGGGGTAAAAAGCAGAGGGCTTACTTAATTCAGCTGACAAAATAAAAGTCTGAAAAGTGTTGAACTGTAGGACAAAGTGTTTTGCTTTAAATTCCATTATTAAAACCACATGATCTCCAAGTATTCATATATCTTTCTACTTAATTTGACTTCTTTTTATTTAGATTAGCTTCTTGACTGATTGTGCACCCTCTTGGGACAGGATCTATGTATTTGATAAGCAGAATGAGAAATTCAATTATTGCTATGGTAAATTTATCTTCAATTTGACATTTACCCTCAATTGAATATTTTCACTCAATTGGAGAGTCCGTTACCCATCTCTTTTTTTCAAATTATCCATGTCTCTGTAGTTATCTTTTACTGTTCACAAGACAGTTTTCAAAGCTTAGACAACTAGCATAGAAGTTTTCTCCAGGAAGTTAACTTGTGAGTATCTTCATATTTATAGTAGACATAATATTTAGCTTATAATACTTTTAAAAGCAAAATAAAATTATAAGAGGAAGTGCCTTATAAAAATAAAAATGTATTACAAAATTAAATGTATTCTCCATGGATGGGGTATTATTTGAATTTTTATACAATTCTAATAATTAGATGATTATGACTTTGAAAATAGTTTTGGTTATTCAGAGTTAAAAATTAATGTTATAAAATATCAAAGTTCATAGGAATGAACCATGGGACAGAAAATGATTCACAAAGACAGCCAAAGAATCATAAGATGTAAAATAACTTGCCCAAGGTCACATGCTCTTTATTAGTTCATCCATCATCCAGCTAGCCAGCCAAAAAAAACATTTATTAAATACAAGAAATGCAATGATGATCAAGGTATGTCCCATGTTTTCAAGGAGGTTATAGGATCCAGGAAAGAATTCCTCCCAGAAAATAACAGTGCCTTTTCAAACCACAACTATTTAATATTAACAACAACAAAAAAGCTCTGAGGTTCTGAAACAGAGAAAGATGAGATACCACATACTGAAGCCTTCAATCTCATAACTAATTTCTGGTCCCCTACTATTAAGATAATATGATTAGATAGTTTTCTTTATTCATTTGGCGACCATTTTATTTAATGGAAACTACACCCTCTCTTCAACGAATTAGGAAAACCTCAAGAGGCACATGCCTTTGAATTATTTATCTCTTCAACATAATTTTTTGTTTTGTTTTCCTTGAAAACTCTAAATGACTCTATGATTGTACACAAAGGTAAATAATATATATTCCTGTCCCAAACTATTCAAAATCTAACAAAGAAAATAAATGTAATACATATTTGTAATAGAATATGATATATGCAATCACATACGCTTAGCACGGGTGAATTCTACTTAAAAGAGCCAGGAAATGCTTCATATAAATGAAGAACCACTTTTAGAATAAAGTTTCAAATAAACTTTTCTGTTCATTCTGTTCTACGTTCTGTTCTACTTTTAATTTGCAATTAATTTGATGAGGTAAGACTGTATTGTGGCATTTATTCAATAAAAATTGATTGAGTATCCACCATTAGACAGACTCTGTGATAATTACTAGGGATATAACAAGAAAAAAGACAGTTTGTGGCTTGAAAAACCCAGTATAGCAAGGAGGTCAGACAAGAAACAAATTTATTCAAGTACAATTTGGGCCCTTACTACATGTTCCAGGCTGTGCAGGCAGAGCAGCAAGAAAATAAAACAAAAATGTTGATTTTTGTGATGGAGCTTATATACATATATTTATTTATTAGGGACAGGGTCTCGCTCTATCTCCCAGGCAGGGGTACAGATGTGGGATTTCTGCTCACTGCAGCCTCGACCTCCCGGACTCAAGTGATCTTCCTACCTCAGCTTCCTGAGTAGCTGGGTCTACAGGCATGTGCCACCATGCCATCATGCCCAGCTATTTCTTTTTTTTTTTTTTTTTTTTTTTGTGGAGATAGGGACTTGCTATGTTGCCCAAGCTGGTCTCCAACTCTTGGGCTCAAGCTATCCTCCTGCCTTGGCTGCTCAAATAGCTGGGATTACAGGTGTGAGCCACTGCGCCTGGCCAGGGAGCTCATATTCTCATAAAAGGAAACAACAAATAATTATAAATAAGAAACATACTACTTAATATAAGATGATGAGAGGGTTACTAGAAAAAATATCAATATTCATGATTTGCTGTGAAATTGCAGTGAAGTAATATCAGATGGAAGAAACTGTTGATAATCATAGGCTCCCTAAGATGAGTTTTGAAAGCTAAATAAGAACTGTATAAGAGTTAAATGAGGGAAAGGGCTTGTTAAATAGGGAGAACAGTCACCACATCATTCAATTTTCACAGGATCCTAGAGTGGCATAGAAAGAGAGAACAAAATTCCTGGACCTCTCATGAGGAACAAGGAAGTAGCCACAAGAATCCTAAAGCAACTGAACTGCTAGAGGCAGTGCTGTAAGTAGTGACTGCCAAGGACCCACCTGACCATGGTAGGCCATGATAAGACTGCAGATATAAGTGGTGTATAGAGCAGTTACCAGGCCCAAAACCCTAGGAATGGTGTTATGCCATAGCAGATTGCGGTGCAGAATGACCACTGACCTGACGTCTGTCTTAATGACATTCTCTCACATAAGATTCCTATACCAGAAATGCTAACTTTGGGAGAGGTTAGGAGAAAATAAGAACGAGTGTACAATGACTAGTCAAAAGAAGACTGAATAACCTAAAATTTGTTGAAGTGATACTTAACTGACAATTGTCATTTATTGCTATTGAGTGAAATAAAGCAATACTTTTGAAAGGAAGTTTACTTGTAGTACAATAAAGTCTTTGAAAATTATTTTTTTCTTTGTATTACTGTTGAATTTAAATGTCTTGACAAAATGATGTTGTTGTGAAAATACATATTAACAAAGTTTACAGAAGGAAATGAACTATATGAAAGTAAGAAACACTAGCACATAACTAGCTCTAAACCTATGCACTTTTACAGATGTTATTCACTAAATCAAGTCACTTTCATAGGTAGTATATATACTACTACATTCCTTGTAATATAGAGAAAGAAAGAAAGCTCCAAAGCATTAGGAGGAAACTAAAATTTTAGCATATAAAGTTCCTTCCAGGAAGGTAAGAATATTGCAATACCAGAAAATTAACAAAATAACATTGAGGTTGAAACATACTTCCAATATGTTATCATTTTAACTTATATAATTGGTAATTTTATGTTGCTTAGATTATAATATTAGAATATCAGAGAAAAAAGCAATATACGTTATTTTTGTTAGGTGACAAAAAGGCATCTGAAAAATCAACAATCAATAATCAGTATTTTTATACTTTTTTTCTGAGATATAAATATTCCATTGTATAAATATGCCACAATTTGTTTATCTGTTCTCATGGTGAAGCATAATGCTTGTTCTTATTTTTACTTTTTTCCATTATTAATATTGCTACTATAACCAATTGAGTATAAGTCATTTTGTAGACTTAAATTTTTGTTTTACTTCAGCAGATACCTGGATTTGCTGGGCTATAGAATAAGTTATTTTTAAATGCATAGGAAATTGTCAGTCTTTCAAACTGTTTGTATCATTTTAACTCCTACTGGCTTTGTATGAAAGTCCATCACCCCACATCCTTGCCAATAATTAGTGTAATCATTTTTTTTTATTTGGCCATTCCAGCGGGTCTACAGCAGTAAAATTGCAATTTTTGTTTGCTTTTCTCTGATAATTAAATGGTGTACATAACTTTTTCATGTGCTTACTTGTCATACTTATATATTCTTTGGTGAATTGTTGTTAATCTTTTGCTCATATTTATTGTTATTTTCAACATAAACTCTCACCCACATCCAAAGTTTGTCCTGGTTTCTTCCCCCTCTCTTCAGTTACAGAAGATCCCATTTATGCAAAGTTCTTGCTTTCTTTGCAACAGGACTCAGAATTTACCACTTAACCCTGGAAGGCACATCTGTTCCTTAAATCAATTATGTTAACTTCACTGACTACAAATGAAGGGTCTTCTTGTATTTTTCTATTTATAAATGCTTGAATTTTTTTAATATAACCATCTTTATAAGAAGCATGTATGCTAACTATATTTTGATATATACTTAAATCTCAAAAAGGAGAAAGTTGCCATAACTGTCTCTTTAGTATGGCATGCTAAGCCAATAAACATTGTTAAAATTGTACAGTTCACATACTTGTTTTTGGTAATAGAGTTCACTGTACAAACCAAGAAGCCAACTTCATATTAAATCTTTGTCCATTTCTTGGATGTTTTTAATAGCAACTAATTTCTGATCTAGGTCAACAGTTCTATCACGTATCTTGCTTTATCCTGCAGCTTTTGTCTTATCAAAAAAATTGCTTTCATGAGATGATTATCATAAATTACACACAAATATAGTTAACAACTGTTTTAATAGCACTAGACTGAATGAAAGCAATACACTTTTCAGAGGTCATTTTATACTACATGTTTTGATAAGACAAAAGGAACTGTGCATAACTTATACAGCTGCCTAAACTAAGTATTTACATCCCACATACTCTTGTATTTTTTAACATCTTATGTGCAAGTATGTATTTATAAAATATTAGGAAGACTGAGAACCCATATTATTTGTGCATTTGTGCTTCCATGTTTGTTTTTTTTCTTTTACACATGATATTCTGGTATACTGAATGATATCACATTTTACTATATTGTATTTGAATGATAAGTTAACCACTCAAATTTTTATTTTTATTTTTTGGAGTAGTGTCTAGCAGGAAATGTGTTCACACTATAGCTGTATGGGGTAGATATTACCCATTAAAGGAGAAGATAAGATTTGGAAAGATCAATTGCTTGCCTGAAGTCACAACAAATTCAGAATTTAAACCATCTGTCTATTAAGTCCACAACATTTAGACAATATTGGTGCTGTCAATATTAATCGAATGCACTAATTGAAGTTATGTGTCAATACCAATGAGGTCTAAATTAGTTTGTTAAAAGTTATGCTACAATATATATGGAAAACAATTACAAATCTTGGAGTTCCATTTCAATTTGAACAATGGTCCTTAAATACTCCATGATTTTTCCCCAATCAAAACTGTTAATTGATAGAAAAGAAAAATAACTCCCCCGTTATTTTAGTTGCAGAATTCTCTGGTACAAGGTAATGTACTACATTGGCATTCATTTTATTTTCTTAAAATTATCTTGTATATATCGGCCAGATGAATTTAAAACTTGGTGATGCTCCATAAAGAATGAATGAAATTATGAGAGAAAAGGGAAAAAGGGAGCACTTTGTAGGTAGGACAAAGTCAGTGATAGAGTTGTTTGATCTAGAAAGACAGTGAGAATGGAAAAGAACAGTGACAGTTTCTGAAGGTGTCAGTGTTAACAACAAAATCTTTTTTTTTTTTTTTTTTTAGATGAAGTTTCACTCTTGTTGCCCAGGCTAGAGTGCAATGGCACGATCTTGGCTCACTGAAACCTCTGCCTCCTAGGTTCAAGCAGTTCTCTTGCCTCGGCCTCCTGAGTAGCTGGGATTACAGGCATGCACCACCACGCCCAGCTAATTTTGTGTTTTTAGTAGAGATGGTGTTTCTCCATGTTGGTCAGGCTGGTCTTGAACTCCCACCTCAGGTGATCTGCCTGCCTCGGCCTACCAATGTGCTGGGATTACAGATGTGAGCCACCGTGCCCGGCCAACAACAAAATCTTAACAAGCATTCCCATTACACGAACAGAACTTAAGAATCAAAGAGCAGCAATTAGTAAACAAGGGGCAGGCTGCCTAGATATCCTCTATTTGCCCCACCAAGTGCACTGTCTACATTTCTCCCTTCTTCCCAACCTCACCTTGTGCCCGAACAGATTCTCACTGCCTATCACTACCTGAGCAGGAGGCTGATGCTATAGGATTGCATCCACTGGCTTCCTTAACTGCTGACTTCCATTTGAGTGTGTCCAGTAGGAGGCATTACAGTTTATCGGGTAGTGAGAGGAGACTGATGTCAGGGTTTGTACTCCTCCCACCATCTTTCTGCTAGATCTCCACAGGTTGACTGAATAGAGATTCTCTGGTGTTCATCTGTCTCCTAGATCATCAGTTGCTTACTCCTTCATCACCAACCACAGCCAGCCTACTTTGTGGAGGCCCCTGGGGTTTTACCAGATAAATGTGACTAGTCACAAAACCAGACTCTGACTTGTCCAGTACATCTGGTATCAGAAAAACACCACATCAGGGAATATGGAACCTGGCTTCCAGAGCAGCTACTGAAGGAATTAGGCAATTGAACCTGTAATAATGAAAGTTAATTTCCCATGTGGAGAAAGTTGAGAGGCAGTTAAATGAAGGATAAATTTCTGTTCCCTTTCTCCCTTGGATGGACTGTTTCAAGGCATGGTTGCTAGTTTTAATAAGTCTAGAGAATTCCAAGACCGAGAAATCATAGTGAATAATTATTCCTGTTGATTGGCTCATTGTGAAAGAGTGACAGCAAAGTAAAATATCAATTTGCATTCCTTTCCACCCTTAGAACTTCACATCCATTTTTAATCTGTCTCTGCTTTTATAAGGTTACACATCCGAAATAAAGAGTTGACACTTAATCCTTGCCTGAGTTTCTGTTTATTAAGGAATGTAAGCTAAAATATATAAAAATACATATTATATGTTTTCTATTATGTATTTTATGTAATTGAATACTATACAGTTGTGTAATTATATATAATATATATCTTACATATATAAATATATAGAGAGAGAAATTAGGTATATATCCTACTTTCACTCATATTTTTCAAATTTTATTTTTGTTATTGTTTAGTCTTTGTAACTTTGAGGAGTATATAACTCTTAAAAAAATTTCAACACCCACACTATCTCTTACTTTTCTCTACTTTGTAAGGTGACCCTTCCCTTCAACTCTTCTAACTTCCCTTCCTAAATTCTGTCAACTGAACTTTTATTTTCTGCATTGTGAATGCTGATGATAGGTCATTTTTCTGAAACCATAATTTTAAATTTTATGTGTATTGTCTGTAGTTCATTTATGAAATTTAATATCAGTAAGTATTGCTTATATCTTGGTGGACATGCAAATACTATACTTTGCAGAGCCAGGAATATTAGTTGTTACATTTTTTTCTTACATCACTTATCTGGGATTTTAGTTGCTTTATATTTGCTAGTAGTATTGGAAATATACACATAAACACACATAAGTGTGTGAATATATGTATATATTATGCTTTGCTACAGTTTCCCCTATAAATAAATATTTTCCTCACAACACTCTTCCAGGCTTTTGCATCCTCCTACATCAAATTAAATGAGGTAACATCTAGGTCTGTTGCACAGTGGCATCCTAGAACTTGACTCCTTGCCCTCTTCAGTTAGTTATCTTGCTTACTGGAATTGACCAAATTTACCATTCACTCCTGTTATAGACTCTAAGGAATGTAGAAATACATGAGAATTTCATCAAGCTAATAACCACTCTGAAAACAATTTGGCTGTTTTGTAAAAATTTAAATATACACCTACCATATAATTCAGCATTCTCCTAGGTGTTTCCTCAATAAATGAGATATGTTCATACAAGGACTTGCACATGAATGTTTATAGCAGCTCTTGCATAGTAGCCCCAAACTGAAAACAACTCAAATGTCAAACAGTTAAATAGACATACAGTGGCATAGCCATAAAAGAGAATACTACTACATAATAAAAATGAAGTGAACTCTTTATACAAGGCATAACATGAAAGAATATCAAAATAATTATGCTGAATAAAATGTCAGCATTAATAATGCTATAATAAATTTATCAATTTATTAATAATGCTGCAATCAATGAAAAGCAGAAAACAAACTAAATGCTTCCACTTATTAAAAGAAAACACAGGAATGCAAATATATAGTGACAAAAAACATCCATGGTTGCCTAGAAAGGGAGACAAGGATGGATAAATATGGAGAAGGGAATGAGGAAATGTTGCAAAGGGGTAAGAAGAAACTTTTCAATTTTATTGCTCCCAATATGAAGTAGTCAACACGGATCACTTAGGTTACATAAAACTGTTTGAGATAGTGGGAGCCAAATTTTAAGTCCCCTTCAAATTGTTTTAGGCTAGCACTGAAATGTCAAAATATAAAATTTAACCCAGAAATTGAGCTAAGAAATGCAGCAATTGGATACAACAATGATAAAAATAAAACTCTGTATTTCAGGCATTGCGTTAATAACTTAGTATATACTTTCCCATGTAATCATCTCATAAAATATGCCTATGAGGTAGGTATTTATATCTCTAATTTAATGAGGAAGAAACTTGAGTTTTGAGAAATTACATAGTTCAAGTATTATATATACGCCAGTACATTACAAAAGGCCTTATTTTGTGTGATTCTAATAAATGTGAATGGTAATTATGGAGCCACGTTATTCGTGTGCATGTACTACGATATGCTTTTTTGCAAGGATATTTTAAGAGCTATATAAAATAGATGGACTTTTCTTCTAGGCTGTTTCTACAAAGATTTGCAAGCAGTGAGAATCAGTGCCAATCTCCTTTTAATTATCAATAGATATATATAGCTGATTGAACAATGAAGTCACCTTCATCCAGCTCCCCATTTTCTTGGTTTTGAAGATACTCATCCAGTGTAGTGCTGCATGAAATTTCATTTAATTAACTTCAGGCTTTTTTTTTAATGTTTATAGGTATCTTGTTCATCTTCTATCACAGCTGGAAGACTGGCATATTTCTCCTAGAAATACTTCATGTGTATGTCATGGAACTCTAATGACCACATTTATTTAAATCTGTCTGATATATTTCTTTTCAATCTTATGAGTTAATTTATTTTAGCTGAACTCTAGTTCATAAGACTAAAATGATTATTGGCTTGCAAGACACATGCGTAGATACAAATAGAATGAGATAAATTACAATATAAAAAATAAAACGAGTTCATTTGCAATGCCAAATCAATAGCATGCTGTTTTATTACATAATATGATAACAGAACTGTTTTGACTCAATAATTTATCTCAAAAGGAATATTCCACGTGTTTTAGAGAACACATTTCAAAGAACAGTTAAAAGATAAAAGGTTAATGGAATCTCGCTGCCAAGAAAATAGAACATTTCTTTTCTTAGAAGAAAAGAACTCTTGCCCAATTCTTGTACTTTTTTAATTAATGAGCTGTGGAAATAAGTCAGGAAACTATTTCTAGAATCCAGGAAATTAAAAATATAATTAAAAGTACATATTATCATGCTGTAGAAAGATATTGTATCTGTCATCAAAAAGTGATTCTTTCAAATTTCTACTTATCTATATACAATCAAATAAACTTGAGGAACTGAGGCATAACAGATCTCAGAAAAGAAATACATTTTGAGATTTCTATAGCCCATGATACACATCTGCCCACATGCACACACCTAGGCGCATAAACATATACACACAAACCTACTTCCATATGATTTGGTGAGGGTATGGGAAAAAAATACCATTAGAACTGTAAGTAATTTTTATGTTCTTTTTTAAAATTTGGCCAGAAATGAAGAGAAAGTGTATACAACATCAAATTTAACAGTATAGTAAAAATATATATCTTCTAACAAAACTTCATGTATGAAAATAAAATGTAGAGTTTTCCAGTTAACATTTTACCTTTAATTGCTTTATTTCCAAATTTTGATTCTTTTCTTTCTTGATTCAGATACCCATTATATCTCTAACTTGTGCATTTTGATTTATGAAACCTTTCTGACTCTTCTCCTTATAAAAGTAACCACTATTTTTGTAGCTTACTGTTTTTAACACCACTGCTTTTAAGTGTAGTGGCCTGACACTTTTTTGTCTTTTTTTGAAATGGAGTCTCACTCTGTTGCCCAGGCCAGAGTGCAGTGGCAAAATCTTGGCTCACTGCAACCTCTGCCTCCCAAGTTCAAGTGATTCTCCTACTTCAGCCTTACAAGTAGCTGGGATTACAGGTGGGCACCATCACGCCTGCTAAGTTTTGTATTTTTAGTAGAGACAGGTCTCACCATGTTGGCCAAGCTGGTCTCAAACTCCCGACCTCAAATGATCCACCCACCTCAGCCTCCCAGAGTGCTGTGATTACAAGCATGAACCAACACGTCCGGCCACCTGACACTTTTTAAAAATGCAGAAATGTTAGTCCAACTAAAACCGTTCCAATCGTCCTTACTGATATGGCTTCTTTTGAATAAACATAGAAACTGGCCCTCCTGGTCTTAAAACTTGAGAAAATTACAATTGTCTTATCTGAATTCCTTTTTCAGGAAACCAACCATCAGGCCTCTCAGATAATATCAAGGAACTGAAATTTGCTGGATCACTGCATCTGAACAATGGGGCACCAAACCCCTCACACATTTTGATTGGCTAACTGACCACCTGCTTCCTGTTGGTGAACTTATCTTCCTCACTCCTTCCTAACTGTTCTTTGCCCACACATGGTCACATTTCTTACCTGCTATATAAAACTATAGTTTTAGTCCATCAGAGAGATGGATTTGAGACTGATAGCCCATCTCCTTGGCTGCAGTGCCCGAATAATACCTTTTTCCCTGGCAATAATCTTTGTCTCAGTGACTGGCTTTCTATACTGTGAGTAGCAGGACATAGACAAAAATCTTGGAGTTTTAGTAACACGACTTCAGGTCTATTGATAAAGAATATGTATTTTATTGGACTTCTTGAATGATTCTTAAACATATTAAAGTCTGAGAACCACTGTTTTAATCTACAGACATTTAATTTTCTATTTCTTTACCTTTACATGTTTGCTTAAATATTTTTCTCTCCTGTGTAAAGAGTAAGTCCCTTTACCTGTAGAAGGAATACTGAAATTGTTGATCACCACTGCTTATTGCTTTATCTGTACATAGTAAGATTTAAGAAATCCTTACTGAATGTATACAATGTACTAGTTACCTTTGCTGGACAAGATTCATCTTTAAATGTTCTCATTAAAATAATTTTTTTTTCCATTTAATTGTCCCTTAGGAGTATAAACTCATTCCTCTGAAATGCTTTCACTGGTCTGTGACTCTACAGAAACTCAAGCAGATTATAAGGACACTTAATCCAAAAGTAATAGTGATTGCATTTGTGATGGCATGGGCTCAATAACAAGCAAAGAGGTCATTTACTGTAGCACTGTAATGTTATGGGAAGGCAACTTACAATTTTATATTCATACTTACCCACTAATTATCTCTATGACCTTAGAAACATTATTTATTATTTGAGCACATTAAGCCTCTCCTTTTCATTTTTACAGGTGTAAAATAGGAATACAAAAAGCAATATCAAATAATAGTGTAAAAATTGCATCCAGAGTAGTGGCAAAGCATGCTGGTCTCAGTGGTAGTATGTTGGGGGAAGTCAGGGATCCCAAACAGAGGGATCGGCTGAAGCCATGGCAGAAGAACGTGGATTGTGAAGATTTCATGGACATTTATTAGTTCCCCAAATTAATACTTTTATAATTTCTTATGCCTGTCTTTACTGCAATCTCTAAACATAAATTGTGAAGATTTCATGGACACTTATCACTTCCCCAATCAATACCCTTGTGATTTCCTATGCCTGTCTTTAATCTCTTAATCCTGTCATCTCATAAACTGAGGAGGATGTATGTCACCTCAGGACCCCATGATTATTGTGTTAACTGCATAAATTGTAGAGCATGTGTGTTTGAACAATATGAAATCTGGGCACCTTGAAAAAAGAACAGGATAACAGCAATGTTCAGGGAACAAGAGAGATAACCTTAAACTCTGACCACCGGTGAGCCGGGCAGAACAGAGCCATATTTCTCTTCTTTCAAAAGCAAATGGGAGAAATATTACCGAATTCGTTTTCTTAGCAAGGAACATACCTGAGAAAGACAATGCGCCCCTGAGGGTGGGCCTCTAAAATGGCCCCCTTGGGTGTGGCCATCTTCTATGGTCAAGACTGTAGGGATGAAATGAGCCCCAGTCTCCCATAGGGCTCCCAGGCTTATTAGGACAAGGAAATTCCCATCTAATAAATTTTGGTCAGACTGGTTGCTCTCAAACCCTGTCTCCTGATAAGATGTTATCAATGACAATGGTGCCCGAAACTTCATTAGCAATTTTAATTTCACCCCAGTCCTGTGGTCCTGTGATCTCGCCCTGCCTCCATTTGCCTTGTGATATTCTATTACCTTGTGAAGTACGTGATCTCTGTGACCCACACCCTATTCGTACACTCCCTCCCCTTTTGAAAATCCCTAATAAAATCTTGCTGGTTTTATGGCTCAGGGGGCATCACGGAACCTACCAACATGTGATGTCTCCCCTGGACGCCCAGCTTTAAAATTTCTCTCTTTTATACACTGTAGCTTTATTTCTCAAACCAGCCAACACTTAGGGAAAATAAAAAAAACCTACATGAAATATGGGGGATGAATTTTGCCCGATATCTGGCTGAACTTCCCCCCATAGTAGTAAGTTTTCAAAAGCCAGAATAATGAACTGAAGCCCTTCAGAGGGAATTCAATCACAGCAGAGTGTTTCTCATTCTTCATCTGTTTTTACTCAGGATGTGCAAAATGCAGCTTGGAAATTGAACTGTATGAAAATTAAGAAGAAAGCAACAAGCACAGCTAGCACCCAGAGATTGGTTTCTAATACCATTCTCCAATGAAAGAAACAAGCACTCCTAAAAGAAATGACTACTTCTATTACTAGAGAAGAAAGCATCCAAGATGAGCCCAAAGCTTCTTGGAGTGCCAGAAGGTAAGGTTCTACTAAAAAAAAAAAAAAAAAAACCAACAAACCAAAAGAAATCTGAACCAAACCAAGACCAAAGCTAAAACAAACACCAAAGACTCACTACATTGATACAGGTGTGTCACAGAAGCACAAGAACCAATGGAAAGAGCTCATAATGGCCAAATTTAGAATAATTTGAGCAACAAAACAAATTAAGTGATGCTGGATAATAACTTAAAGTATCTAATGAATATTCCTGAATCAACATTGATATAAGTAAGCAATTAAAGAAATAAATAAATGGAGAAGAAGAGACAAATCTCCAATGCAGAAGAATTCCAAATAATTTATATAGATATTCTACTTTGAAGGAGGTAGAGCATAGCTCCTTACTCCCTAAGTGTGACCAGCACATTGTGACTTTCTTTCAATGTGGAATGGAGGGAGAAGAGGAAATTTACAGTGGAGAAACTTAATGAACACTACCTAAATCAGGTGACAGTGGTCAAAATGAACAGTAGGATGACATGTATATAGTATGTAGCCTTTATGTGCTGAAAACGGCATTTTATGTCTCTGGTATTCCTTCCCAAAACCCATCATCTCAATCTAATAATGAATGACATTAATAAATCCCAATAGAGATAATCTACAAAATATCTGAGTAATACTCCACAAACTGTTAAGTTTATCAAAAGCAGGGAAGAAGCTGCCACAACTGAGATAAGCCCAAGGATACACGATGGATAAGTGTAGGGCGGCATTTTTAATAGGATACTAGAATTTTAAAACATACTAGGTTAAAAACTGAAAATATCTGAATCAAGTATAGATTAACTTCATTTTGCAATAATATATCAATATTACTTGTCAACACAAATGTACCATATTAATATAAGATGTTAATAATTAGGTACAGAGTATATGAGAACTGTCTGTATTAACCTCCACATTTTTTCTGTAAATTTGAAACTGTTCTACAATAGACATTTTGATTTTAAAAAGGTAGAAGATAAAGTTCCATTTTTATTTCCACTTCTTAGCCATCAAATGATTTGGATATTCACTTATTATCTATGCTTCATTTGCCCATATACATTTAAGTGAAAAATAAGTGCTTGGTTTTCTAATTAATTAAATTGTTATGTGGTTCAAAGGAAACAAACCATGATAAAATATTTAGTAATCTTCAAGGTAGTATTACTAATACTATGTCACATAATTAATGTGCTGAAGACTTTTTTAAGTAAGTGAGTTTTGACTTCAGTCATTTGTCTTGTTAAAAGAGGAATGTCCAAATTATTAAAATGGTCCTGGAGAAATGAAAACAATGCCTATTCTTGAAGAGTTCTGAGAGGATAACAGGGAATAATGCAAAGAAATAAGACTTGAAACCGAGTGTTCACTGGTTCACGTGTCTAAATTTTATCTCTTTAGGATTTCATCTCCGCAGTTAGGTTGCAAATCTCTACAGGAGGAGAGCTATATTTGCATTTGAATGTGTTTACATATATTCCCCAAAGGGTTGAAAGTTTCCTAACATTATGAACTATTCTTAATAGATATTTATAATATACATGAATGCATTCGACGCCCCAGAGTAAAAGGGCAAGTCTGACACAGATGTCAACTAAGATGCTGAATCTAGGTTTAGCAAAAGATACTGAGAAGTAGGTGGCTACTAAGACTTGTAACATATCTTTTCCCTTATCAACAATTTTTAAAATAAATTGGTTGAACAACATGGCTTATGCCTGTAATCCTAGTACTTTGGGAGGCTGAGGCAGGCAGATCGCTTGAGCCCAGGAGTCCAAGACCAGCCTGGGCAACACAGTGAGACTCTGTCTCTAAAAAATATATATATAAAAAAATAGCCAGACACTGGGACGTGGGCCTGTAGTCCCAGCTACTTGAGGGCTGAGCTTGAAGGATCACTTGAGCCCCACAGATCAAGGCTGCAGTGAGCTGTGATTGACACAGGTGATACAGGCTTGAGTGACAGAGGAAGACCTTGTCTCAAAAAATAATAAATTTATTCTAAAAAGTATATTTTAAGCAAATTTCAACTAGATTGGTTTTGGAAGCAGATTTTCTAAAATCAAAGTTAGAAAAGAATAGTGTGTTTATAACTGGAATGTGCCCTGTTCTTATATTGGGGAAAATGCTCTTGAAATATACCCATACCGATAACGTTTATGGAATCACACTGAGCAGGAATTATTCCTACAATTGTCCCTTCCCTTGGGTCATTTAAATGGCTTAAATTCCATTTAGATATTAGTTGTAGTGGAGCACCATAATTACCTAAGATAAATGCCGCATTTACTTTCAAATCTTCATTAATATTAGGTTTTTTTTTTTTTTTTTTTTTGGTGCCCAATACCAAAGCTATTAGAGTTAAGAGTCTGTCAGCATTTCCATTTACAAACTCTGTTTTTTAAGGGTTCATTATCTTTTCTGTTTTGAATTACATTAGTCTGAAAATTAGCTGTCAGCATGAATATGTATTATATTACCCAAACTCCATATACACATCAGTTTGGCAATAGAGAAGGCAGAGATCAGTAACCTCTTTCCTCCTTCTTCACAAAATTCTAAAGGTGTGTTGACTGCTTCATTATCTCATGGCCAGGCACAGACTAAGCCTTTTAATCATGAACTTTCTCAGAGAACTGGTCCTAAATCTGACCTGATAATTTTGATATTTAAAAATTCATGAAGAAGACAAATTGAATAAGTGTTGCACTTGCTTTTCAATATATAATTCCTCTTTAAGCTTCTGAACAAAATTACAGTCTCATATAATTAGAGATCTAAGAGACGTACACACGGAAAGAAAAAAAAGGAAGGATCTGTGATTTTTGCTATTTCAGCTAAAGAATAAAAGCAAAGTAAATCACAGTGAGTGCTGTTTCGTTCATTTTGTTAGAGACATTTCACTTTCAAGTGGGCAGTGGCAGGAGGTGATGTAGCAATCACAACAGAAGTAGCAGCTGCAGGGCATGTGAAATGGTAAAAAAAAGCATCTGGAATCTGGGCCACATGATGTACTCCTTCTGTCCAGAGCAAAAGCTACCAATGCAATTCTATATTCCTTGTTCTCTCAATGTTTCTTTCACAAATATACTCTTAGTTTACTTAATTTGTCACCACCTGTTTCAACATCAAACATCTTTCAATTCTCATTCAGTGTTTATCAGAAAACAGACTTGATATCCCATTTTGTTTTCTTTTAACATGTAGTTGGGAGAGAGGTAAGATAAGGTAGCAGTGAAATAACTAGCCCTTGCACTATTTTAAAATAGAATGTGGTGTCACACATAGTCTGTCAGAAATAAATAATTAAATCTGCCCGGATCACTAGGGCCACAGGCAAGTGACACTAAAACGAGACAAAAATATTATCTCAGAGGAAATGTTTGAATGATAAACTTATCATCTGACCTATTTGTAAGGCAACTGAAAATTAAAGTGAAAATTAAAAAAGAGAAGACAAGAGTATTGTAATCATTTTGACTATAAAATACGCTTTTATGTCTAGGTCAGGCCTAAAGGTACACAGTGGGTAATGTCTACAGAAAGGAGTAAATATGAAAAGTTATATTTATGAACCACACACAGAAACACTCATTAATTTTAAAATATTTTTACCCAACATAGAAGCCATGGACTGGTTAAAATAAAAATAAAATAAAGTACTTTTGTGACATGGCAAAGCATTAGAAGTTCTCTGAATTTATAACTGAAGAAATACCACATTCAAATTCTAATTTCTTATTAAAATAGGGGATCATATTCTGTCACTTAAATTATTAACCTTCCTGATAGAACTCTGATTCCTGCATAATGGTTCTTACCTAATGTTGGATATTAACTAGTGCTTATCATTAGGAATATCTGATCCATGATGAACTTTGAGATCTTCATTATTATAATTTCCTCTTCAGCATTTGACAGTTAGCACTTACAAGATAATCCAAACAATTTGAAACAGATCTTCCATCTTTCTTCTATTTCAAGTGAACAGATGGAAGTTGCCAAATAGCTCAAGCTAATGTACACATTTATCCAGCCATCAATTCAAATGATGGTTCCTGTGGATCTATATTCCCAACACTGTTCTCTCAGGACGTTGCACAAAAAGATGGAGAAGATACAATGGCTTTCCTTAAGCAACAGTAAAGGAGAAAAATATAAAGAATTGATTAAAGTACAGATCTTTTAAATACGATTTTATGGATGCACAGAAGTCAAATGTAGTTTGGTATATCTTTCATAGAGAAGGTGATATTTTAACTGATAATTGAAGGCAAAACGAAACATTCCTAAGCCATGCAACATGCACCTGATGTATAAGTAATAAAAAAAACTAGTAAGGAGCAAAATAACAGCGAAGAATAAGAAAATGTTGTAGAATGAGAGGGGCCACAACACACAGTATTCTCTTGATAGATATTTGCTGGATATATGAATGAATTTATGCTTAATAATAGTTACCAAAGCTAACATTCATTATACACAAAATGATGTGCATTTTAATAGTGCATATAGCAGCTCTATTACATTATGCTACTCCCATCTAACAGAGGAAGGAAAAGTAGGAATACAGAGTTGGAATAGATTAACCAATGTTACACAGGTATTAAGATTCTGAGCATGGGTGCCTGT
This sequence comes from Pan troglodytes, assembly GCF_028858775.2. Lineage (NCBI taxonomy): Eukaryota > Metazoa > Chordata > Mammalia > Primates > Hominidae > Pan > Pan troglodytes. The sequence continues at coordinate 157,592,617 of NC_072398.2, read as the reverse complement.
AATCCCAGCTACTCGGGAGGCTGAGGCAGGAGAATTGCTTGAACCCGGGAGGCGGAGGTTGCAGTGAGCCAAGATAGCACCACTGCACTCCAGCCTGGGTGGCGACAGAGTGAGACTCCGTCACAAAAAAAAAAAAAAAAAGAAGAAGAAAAGAAAAGATGCTGGGCAGAGATTTGAATCTAGGCAGTCAATCTCTGAACAGCTTCCTTAATTTATATTTATGACTTTTTCCTTTATAAGAGATATTACTGTTACATATTAGTATAAATATTTCTTTATCTGTCCTCAATATAACAATAACCTGTTTTGAGTTAAAAGTTTGTTAAATATGGAATTTTTTTGTAGTTTTGTTTCAACTTTTAAAATGCTGAGTGTTCTATTATAATTTCAGGAGTCATAGGTCTTCTTTAAAATTTTCTGTAACATTTCAGAGGAAATTATTCTTCTTTTTATGGGAGAAGTCCTAAAGCCCTCCTTGTGTTTGGCATGAAGAAGAGAAATATACCCCAGTGCTAAATTCCAGACTATTGTTTTCTATAAAAGCAGCTGATTTTTAATGAAAAATTGTATCAAATTATTGATAATATCTAAAAGCAATCAAAACAATCATATTTTGGTTAATCATAAAATACCCTGTTCTTCTCTCTACTTATATCGTACCATCTTCACTTCACTAAGTTTTGTTTTGTTTTTCCTCTGAGACAAGGACTTACTCTGTCACCAAGGCTGGAGTGCAGTGGCACGATCATGGCTCACTGCAGCCTCCACCTCCTGGGCTCAGGTGATCCTCCCTCAACCTCACAAGTAGCTGGGACCACAGCGGTGCACCACTACGCCCGGCTAATTTTTGTATTTTCAGTAGAGACAAGTTTTCACCATGTTGCCCAGGCTGGTCTCAAACTCCTGAGCTCCAGTGATCTGCATACCTTGGCCTCTCAAAATGTTGGGATTATAGGCGTGAGCCAGCACACTCAGCTATGTTGGAATTTATATGTGAATTCGTTGATCTTAATCAATGGTAAAAGTGAGAAAGCACCATTAATCTCTTAGAGCAGCTGTGCCAAAAAATAAATAGTACTGTGATACTGAGTTGGTAGTTAACAAGGCCATAATCAACCACTTGCATTTTCATCGAAAAACTTCAGTTCTGTTTTATGCAGTAGAAATTCTTCCTGGTATCACCAATTTTATTGTCGGTGTTGTATCGTGATGTTTCCATTTCTGAAATAAGTTATTGAATTACACATTTATAAACAAGTGTCAGTACTTATTTTATGAAAGTAATTAATTGACTAATTCAAATTGAAATGAGATAATAGATATAATTTGGTTTTACTGAGCTTTTACTTAACCATTTTATATGTATCATTTCATTACATTCTTACAATAATTTAATGAAGTAGGTGTGGTGGTTAATTTTAGGTGTCAACTTTATTGGATTCAGGAATACCCAGGGAAATGGTAAAGCATTATTTATGGGTGTGTCTGTGAAGATGTTTCTAGAGGAGACTGGCATGTGAGCTGCAGAACTGAGCAGTGGAATATTTGCCCTCATTGAGGGCCGGCGCCATCCAATCGGCTGGGGACTTAGATAAAACAAAAAAGCAGAGGAAAGGTGAACTATGTTTTGTCTCTCTTTGAAAGTGGGGACATCCATTTTCTCCTCTAGGACATCAGAACTCCAGACCCTCCAGCTTCTGGACTCTAGGATTTACACCAACAGTCCCCTGGGGTTATCAGGCTTATAGCCTGGGACTGAGAGTTATGTCTTAAGCTTCCCTGGTTCTGAGGCTTTCAGACTTAAGATTGAGCCCCAGTACCAAAATTCCAGGGTCTCCACCTTACTGAAAACATGTCTTGGGACATCTCAGACACTATAATCACATGGGCCAATCCCCTTAATAAATATACCCTCATGGATATATATGATAGACACCTAACTAATACAGTAGGTATTTTATCAGGGCTGAGATTAGGGTGAGATGAGAAAGATGAGTCACGTAAGTTCAGGGCAAATCTTATCTTTATGTAAAGCTTTGATATTTTGTTCATCATCAGTATTTTGCATTTTGATTTTTTAAAATATTATATTAGAATATTAGTTAGCAGATTAATTTGTTTTGGGATAACCCCTTAAGTTCTGCATACAGGTCAACCCTAGTTTCAGCCCTGTATTTTATCACCTACATTTTATACATGCAGAATTTGAGGATTAGATGTCTTAAAAGACTTGCCCAGGTTCATACAGCTAGGAAGTATCAGAACTGACCATGTTCTTAAGCATTAGGCTGCATTCATACTTGGGTTGCTGAGTGTACCTGATACTTTCTCCTCAAGGAAATATTGATGACTGGATTTTGGTGTACTTATTAGCAAACATATAGAATGCAATTAATTTTAAAGAAAAAGAGTGAAAGAGGACAACAAAGGTGAGGCAATTAGGAATGTAAAAATGTTGCCTTTTCCTTGAAGGAGATTATTCTTAAGAGGTTGGGAAGATATTCGGATATATGGTTCCTGGTCTAAGAACTTCTGGAAAAAGGCAGGTTAAACTCTGCTGTCAAAAATCATATATCGGATTGAGTGGAGGAGAATTACTTAACTCATTTGGACCTAGGATAATTACTTAGGGTTTGTGGTAAATATGGAGATATTTACTTCGTTGTAACAGCCCATGGAGAGTTTTCCATATTTCAATCATTTGTCAAAGCCCAATCAAAGTATGACAAACTTGATGCCTTTTTGGAAAACTCTCCTATTCCTTTACCAAATTATAGAACCTTATAACAGTTACATGAGTATAACCCTTGAGTATATCTTGTAGTGTACTCTTTCCTAATTATTGTGCTTATCTCTTTCAAAATGTCTACTGACAGAGAGTAAGGTATAGGTTGTATAAACTTTCTGCCCTCTAGTATCACCAGCACATAATTTGGCTTTCATAAATGCCTGATACCCAAACTGTAACACAGAGACTTAGCATTACATGATTGTAGATGAGGATAAGAGAAAACACAAGATAGTGAATTTTAAAAAATATTTTCCAGCACTGGTCTCTGCCCACTTAGGAAGGGTACATCCTCTCTGCAATTAATTTATTTAGAACTATGTGCAACTATTCTCTTCACCAGCTGTAAAAAAAAAATGAACTTTTAGATTATCTCTTTAATTTTTTTACTTATTGCAGTAACACTACACTTCCTTTCTGCTCCTTGAATTTTTCCTACTTTAATGTATTTGTATTGCTGGGCATTCACGGAATACTTTTTCACTTAGAATTCATTTGGTCAACTTTTAATTTTGTATATTAACTTAGAGGTCATCCAACCTACCATATTTTTCCTGACCACCAAGTCTAAGTTAGGTATCCTCTTGTTTTCTATCATAGCACCCTAAATTTTCCCTATTCACAACAGATAAAACTGTGAAATAATTATATATTAATTCTCTGAAATAATTTATACATTAATTAAGAGCAGAGATGAAGACCATTTATATTTACTATTTTATCCATAATACTTAACACACAATCTACTAAATAGTAGGTACCCAATTTATTGACCCACACTGAATAGTCAGTAAATGGTTAGACAAATACATTGAGATGTCAAGGAAGAAGAAGAGATATGGACTTAGAAGTCATTAGCACATGGACTATGTGATCAAGTTTAGAAGATGTTTTTAAACATCTCTTGTCATCTCTGCAATAAAAATAATGACAACTTAGAATAACTATATTTCCTAGACTTCCAAAGTAGCTAGGTGGAACTATATGATTAAGTAATTGCCAATGTTAGGTAAAGTGAAGTTCCCCGCATCAGCTTCTGGAAATCGGCCTTAAAAGATGGCTGGGGTATGCCCACTGTCCCTTCTTGTGCTTCCTCCTCTCTGAAATGTGGATGCACTAGTTGTGGCTGAAGCAGCTACTGCAAACCATAAAGTGGCCTTGGAAACTAAGGCCATGCATTGCAGAATGTAAAATAACTCTGTGGAGCAGAACTACCATATCACTTAGGGACACCTGAGCTATAAGAAGCCTTATATGAAAAGGAAATCCATGTTAATTTATTTAATCCAATATAATTTTGAGTAACAACTGACCCTAAATGAACATATAATTACTAACTCAGCAGAGTAGATGAGAGTGTATAATAAGAGCATGTCATTTAAGTTTCTTAATGGGTACAATGTATATTATTTGGGTAATGGATACCCTAAAAGCTCTGACTTCACCACTATACAATGCACGCATGTAATAAAATTGAACTTGTGCTCCATGAACTTAAACAAATCAAGAAATGAAGGAATAAATAATTGAGATCAATAATAAAACATATACAAATGAAAAAAGCATAGTTCTGTAAAAGTTGAAGAGATCTATCCAATGAAATCCCCAGGGAATTATCAGCAGAAATAATTCCTTTCAGTCTCAGGTGAAAATCTTTCCTATATGTCTGCACAGTGGCTTTCCTTACTCCCAACATACTACAAGATTTCCTGCATTGTAGCCCCATCACACTGTTCATTAAGGATCTGTTACATTGTCTGCCATCATCACTAGACTGCAAGATCCTTGAGAAAGGACATATTAGTTGTCCTTTTGTAACCATGAAATATCAGCTAAGTTGAAGGCTGCCAATACAGACTGAGCAGATTGATGAGTTCCATAAAGTTCCTTACATCTTTTTCCAATGTAAGTGTCATTTAGATTAATCCAAAGTAAAACAGAAAAGAGAGATAAGTTTTCAAATAACTTTTCCTCAAGTTATCAAGGTAACCGAAACCAACCTGCTATGTATGGCACGACCAACAACCAAATAACAACGCACTTTGTACATGATTTTATCATCTCAATGCCAGTGTCATTCTTCCCATTTGCTATTGATTTTTTTTGTGTCACCTTACACAATGTGTGAGCCCAGTAATTCCTTTTCGGGTATATAAATCTTATATATACCTTTCCATTTAGAAATAAAAGCAATGATAATGCACTAAAAGCATTACAATTCCCAAACAATTGATTCAGAAGGGGAGGAAAGGGCTAAAATGGCATTAGCATTCTTTAAATAAAATCAGTTTAGCACATTATAATGCTCAGAAATTTTTATTCTCATTCAAATAAAAATTTCTCAATATGTGCTATCTCCATTTGTAGAACAAATCAATATGGAGAGAAATGTATGATATCTATTCATATCTAGCATATATTTTGAATTTCAAGATGTGTCAGTGTGAATATATTTTTTCTTTCCCTTTATAAATTATTTTAAAATGTGAAATCAATTTTGAACTATAAGCATCATACAAATGTCTTTGTACTGCCTAATAAATTATGCTGGTTGAATTTTTTTCTTAAATTATTTTTAATAAGTAAGAAATCTAAATGGAAATGAATCATATGCTTGTACCATTGCTGTCAAAATGAGTTTGCATAAAAAGAATATGTATTAATATTGCATAGAAAGACCTTTAGGATATAAAGAATGTGGTTATAGTATTTATGAAGAAAATAATTTTCTGAGCTAAATTTCAGGAGCAACATTATGCTCTTGATACTGCTACATTAAATACTATTACATTAAAAATACCAAAATGAAAATGCTCACATTAAAATATGAACATTTTATTATTTTATATTTATAAAATACATAAAATTTTATATATTTACAAAATATGAAATATCACATTTTGAATAATATTCAGTCTTTCACAGCCCCTTTTTCATCTTCTTCTCATTCTCTTTAAATGGCTCAAATGTAGATTCAGGTCCCGTATGGTTTTCCTATAAATTTTTCCAGCTTTTTGTGTTTACCCTTTACTTTGGTGTGGTACCATAATAATAAGCTAGACAAGATGTCAGGGCATGTGAGATATCTTCCTTATTACCTTCTTAGGGTAATTTTCCCAAACTTTGCAAACATAAATTTTGTATAATGTAAAACTGCTTCCAGTGATATCATTCTATGAAAATTGTGATAAGACATTTGAAAAGTATATATTTAAGGTTTATTATTGACAAAGCAGACACATCTGAGTTGGCAAAATTTGGCAGTAAGTTCTATAATGTTATTGAAAAGTTTGATGGCAAAAGCAAATATTGTTTTGTCTTGTGGCCAAAAACTGTGTATCCAAGTTATCACAGAGGATGGCAGAGTGATAAGCTCCTGGAATAAGTCCCTCCACCAAAACAACTACTAACATGGCAACAACTATTAAAATCAACTATTTTGTGACTGTGAAGTCTAACATTTACAACATTCAGGAGAATACATGACGAAGAAAGAGGCAGATAATGTTCCATATATTTCAGTGTTTTTTCATAGCAGCTGCCACTCCTTGGCTTCTGAGTAGGCAGCTTCAGGACACACCTACTTTCACGGTGTAGCTTGCTGGTGCCAGGATGGGCAATAAGAACAGAGTCCTCCAAGCACTAGAGGTGTGTATCATGATTTTCCCAGTTGGTCACTGAGAGACTTGCCCAGAGGTTGACCATTATTTCAACCTCATTAAACTAAATTAGCTTACTAGGTGGCATCTGCCAAAGGAATTTAAAGAGACAGGATACTTTTTAAATAATTGGATTCAGGCACACAAGGAAATTCCTGTCAGGTTACTAGCTGTCATGGTGATAGCAGAACAAAGATTTCAGTGACTACATAACAAGAAATAGAGTCCATACAAAAAAGAGTTTGGAAAGTCACTGAAGACATGGGCAGCTGTAGCCATTAAAATAGAAAACAAGAATCTGTGAGAACCTGGGAGAATCCAATATCCAGAGATAAAACATTACAATAATCGAAATGCCTAATTCTCAACACAACTATAGAAAATAAAAAGAAACTGGAAAGTGTGTAATGTAGATAATATAGATAAAAGTAAACTCATACAATATTCACAATAGCAAAGATATGGAATCAACCTAGATGCCTGTTAATGGTGCACTGAATGAAGACAAGATGGTACATATACACCACAGAATATACAAGGCCATAAAAAAAGAACAAGATCATGTCCTTTGCAGCAACATAGATGGAGCTGGAGGCCATTATAACCAGTGAAGTAACAGGAACAGAAAACCAAATACCATAAATTCTCACTAATAACTGGGAGTTAAACACTGAGTACATATAGACACAAAGAAGGGAATAAAAGACATGGGGGCCTACTGGAGGGTGGAGGGTGGAAGGAGGGTGAGGATTGAAAACTACCTGTCAGATACTATGCTTATTACCCGGGTGACAAAATAATATGTACACCAAGCCCCAGTGACACACAATTTACCCATGTGACAAAACTGTGGGTGTACTCTATGAACCTAAAAGTTAGAAAAAAAAATCCAAGCCACACAATGCTATAGCCTATTCTAGAGATTAATAAACCCTAATATATTGTTTTCTCCTAAAAAAGCCTCATACAAATCAACAAAATGGATAAAGAATATGTACAGATAATCATAGTATAACATAAATGGAAAATAACAAAATAAAAAACATTCCAACTCTCACAATTAGATAAATGCAAAGTCAAGAATCAAGAAGTGCTGATTGAAAATATAAAATAGACACCATCACACACTGCTTTCAGAAAAACTTGAGAAGAAAATTTTATAAAAGGATTTAGGAAACTACAATATACTTACTACATCCCTTTGTTTCAGTAATCCATTTCTAGAATTCTAAACTGAAGAAAATCATAAATGCAGACAAAGAATTGCATACAAAGACACTTAGTATTATGAGATAAATGATTTATAAATTATAACATAAATGACATCAGAATTGTTAGACAAATGAAGTCTAACTGGGTGCTATAATATAAAGGTATTAAAACTATGTTTTAAAAGGCTATTTATGAAAATTAAAAAGTGAATATTATGCTAAGTTAAACATATGCCTATATAAAAATTGATTTTAAGTATACAGCAATATCTCTATAGCCTTTCAGATTTTAACTATAAACATATATTTTCTTATGTACATAAAAATTGCAGAATATACACAAAAATATCAAGTGTTTATTTCTAATTAGAGTAATGATAGAGTAATTTTTACGTTCTTCATTTTCATTTTAGTGTTTTCAAAAATATTTTATAATGACCCTTTATTACTTTCATATTCAGAAAATAATAATTAACAATATTTTCAAAACAAATCTAAAAGCAGGTTTTTAGCATTCAGTAATGGCAAAATAGGTTATATCAGATAACCCTCCTGCTGACAAACATTAAAATCCGTAGACAAAATATAAAAAACAATTCATTAATTGAAGGCACTGTAGAATGAAGAAAAGCAGGCAGATACTGGAGGAGATTAAATCATTGAAAGGAGGAAAACACAGGGGGTGAAAGCTACAATTATACAGCTCTTCCCTGAAAACCCTCTTGTCACATGGCTACTAGGTAGAATTCAAACAGAATGCTGAAGACTTATTTCTTAAAGGATCAAGAGGTATAATTTAGGGTCGCAGCGGGGTCTGAAAATTGAAGGAGAAAATATCGGAATGATAAGATCCACAGAGTAAGAGCTCCAAAATATGCTTAGAAACATCTAAAATCCTTCACAGATACACAATTATGATGTATTAGGCAAGAGACCACAAAATCAAAAACAATGGGTAGAAGCTTAAAATTCCAGAGTTCCCATTAGTTGCCTGTCATAGAGGGGAGCAAGTTTGGAGTTTAATTATCAGCAAATTAGAGAGGTTAGCACCACAGATTTTCCACTGTAGCCAAGAAGTCAAAGGCAACAAGTAAAGGCTCTGTCCAAGGACTAAGGAATTCAGTCTGTAAATTAGGGCATAACTGAAATTTGAACACAATAATCAAACCATAGGTCCAGGAAGCTCAGCAAATACTATGAAATAGTAATTACAATGACACTCATATGTAGGCACAATTTTAATTTCAAGTAACCTGTGATAATTTCAAACTGCCTACTCTAATCTCTGGAGCAACAATGAAAAATGAATGACACCAGAAAGAATTACGGATAACAAGCCTATAGAGGAGAGAGCATGGTATACAAAGAAAAGACTGGAGTGACACAAATGGCATGAAATCTAAAAGAACAGAGAGACAAAAAAAAAAAAAAGAATCTAACCTAAAAATACCAAAAAGTGCTATAAATGTAAGTGGATTAAACACTCAAAATTTAAAGGCAGGTAGTTTCAAGCTGAAGAAACATGAAAGACAGGGAAATGATGCCAAGTAAAGAGATAAAAAGTTGAAAACACGAAGCCTAAGCAACCTGGTATGCCTATATCAATGTCAAATAAAGCAGGATTTAAGAAAAGGAGTATTACTAGTAATAGAGAAACATTTTGTAATGATGAACACTCGTTCACTGAGATATATAGTATCTCTAGAGATTAAAAAATTCAACCACCTTAAATATATAGCAATTATAATCAAAATTCAAAATATATAAAACAAAAGTTGCCAGAAACACAGAGAGAAATAGACAAATCCATGCTAAGGCAATTTTTTTTTTTTTTTTTGAGATGGAGTTGCGCTCTTGTTGCCCAAGCTGGAGTGCAATGGCACAATCTCAGCTCACTGCAACCTCTGCCTCCTGGGTTCAAGCAATTCTCCTGCCTCAGCCTCCCGAGTGGCTGGGATTACAGGTGCGCACCACCACGCCCAGCTAATTTTTTGTATTTTTAGTAGAAACTGTGTTTCATCATGTCAGCCAGGCTGGTCTCTAACTCCTGACCTCAGGTGATCCACCCGCCTCCCAAACTGCTGAGATTACAGGCTTGAGCCACTGTGCCCCGCCCAAATTTTTAAACTGCTTCTTTTAGTACTGAATAGACAGCCAAAAAAATTAGTAAGTGTATAGAAAATATTAACCACACTATTATCCAATGTGACCTAACAGTAACTAAGGGAATACTACTTCTAATTATAAGAGAATGCATCTGGAATATATACTCATATGAATCTTATTCTAGGTGCTAAAATGAGCCTCAAAATACCTTAATAGTTTAAATCTTTACAAAATATGCTTTCAAATGACAACAGAATTAAATTAGAAATGAGCACGATAAGATAGCTAGAAAAGTCCTAAATAAGTAGAAAGTAAGCAATACACTTTTAAATAATTTATTGCTTATAAAAATCGCAATGGAAATTATATATGTATGGGTGTGTATGCATGCACACATGCAGGTGTGTGTATGATTTATAGGAATTATAAGAATCCATCAATATTTGTGGAATTCAGCCAAAGTAGTGTGTAGGTGTAAATGCATAACTCAAAGTGCTTGTCTTAGAAAAAAAGAGAAAGTTTTAAAATCAATAATCTAAAAAGACACAAATGAATAGAGAGCCATAACATGACTACGGATTGGAAAACTCAATATTAAGATAGCTATTCTACCCAAATGAATCTATAAATTCAATTTAGTATCAATAAAAATCAATACACCTGATTGACAAATAATTCTAAAATTTATCTATCTAGAATAATCAAAACAATATTGAAAAGGAGCTTGGGGAACATACTCTATACAATGAAAAGACTTATTATAAAGATACACTAATGAAGATGGTGTCATGTTTTTGCAATAATAGGAATATTTTTAAATGGAACAAAAGAAACAGTTCAGAAATCGATCTACAAGTACACATTCAACACATTCCTCACAGGTGCAAAGGTAATGCAGTGGGGAATACATTGATCCTTTTAACAAATGATGCCTGATGGAATAAAGTCTGACTCCACCTTTTGATGTTTGACAGTTGACAGCTTCAAGCCTCACTTCTCCCTCTTCTGCATATGCCCCATATCCTGGGCAGGATGATAAGACTCTCTTCCTCATTTGGTGCTAACTTGAAGTTAAAACCACGTAAAAGAATCCTCACTTGGTGCACACACCCTAACTACTATAAAAAGTTCAAGCCAAGGTATTTTCTCAAGTCTCTTACACCATTTTCAAACCAATGTGGGAAGCTGGATTTGTTCTCTCCAGAAATCTCCATTAAGTGAGTAACAAACCTTATTATAATCTCTTTATGGGTATATGTGCCATCATCAGCCTTTTTATCTGAACCAAAGTTTTTGTGAGGGCCCATGCTGGTTTTGTGTGGTGGCTACTATACTGGAATGTTTGGATATTCACACGAAAATATAAAATTAAACCTCTACCTCACATTATACACAAAAAGGCAATTGAGAAAGACCTTAGAGCACAGGAACTTTTATTAACTATAAGGCTTCTGGAATAAAATATAGATATAAAGCAACATATTTTTAGGAAGCAGGAACTCTTGCTATGAAATTTAAAATTTGATAAGCTAGATTTCAGCAAAGCAAATATTCCGTTCTTCCAAAGAAGAAAAAGATAAGAAAAGGCAGAGTAAGAAAATAGTTGCAATATATATATCTAACAATGATTCATGGCATGTAATAAATAAGTTTTACAATCTTTAAAAACCACACACAAAATTAAAATTTAGAGTAAAATGTTAAACATAAAGTTCAAAAAGAAGATATATAAATGATCCATTACACATGACCAGGTGCAAAAATCTGTAAAATCATTAGTAATGGAAATGCATGCTAAAATCACAAACATTTTTAAACATGACAATGTCAAGTGCTGAGACTGTAGAGCAATTGGAACTCTAATGCAATCATTTTGGAAGACACTTTAGTTAAATCTTATGACGTTAAATATAATCTACTCTAAGACCCTACTTGTAGGTGTAATAAAAAATGAAAATGTATGTCTATGAATAACTTGTACACAAATGTTCATATGAGTTTTATTCATAGAAATAAAAAATAGGCCGGGCGCGGTGGCTCACGCTTGTAATCCCAGCACTTTGGGAGGCCCAGGTGGGCAGATCACGAGGTCAGGAGATCAAGACCATCCTGGCTGACACGGTGAAACCCCGTCTCTACTAAAAATACAAAAAAATTAGCCAGGCATGGTGGCAGGCGCCTGTAGTCCCAGCTACTGGGGAGGCTGAGGCAGGAGAATGATGTGAACCCAGGAGGCGGAGCTTGCAGTGAGCTGAGATTGAGCCACTGCACTCCAGCCTGGGCGACAGAGCCAGACTTGTCTCAAAAAAAAAAAAAAAAAAAAAAAAGAAAAGAAATAAAAAATAAATTCAATACAAATGTCCATCAATAAGTAGAGAGATAAATCATAATATATTTACTCAGCAATAAAAGGGAACATACATCAATATAAATAAATCTGAAAAATATACTGTATGTACATACTGTATTTGCAACACAAACCATAGACTTTCATTTATTTGAATTTCTAGAGCAGGCAAAAAAAAAAAGCTTCGGTGATAGAAATTAGAAAGTAGTTGTCACTTTGTAGAGGTGCAGGGATTGACAATATAAAAGGCATAAACTGTCTAGAATGATGGAATTGAGGACATGCATTTGTCAAAACTCATGTAATTTCAGAATTAAAATGTTGGTTTTTATTTATATAAAAGATCCTTCACTAAAACACAAAAAACAAAAAACTGGCCAGGCACAGTGGCTCATGCCTGTAATTCCAGCCCTTTGGGAGGCAGACAGAACACTTGAGGTCAGGAGTTCGAGACCAGCCTGGCCAACATGGTGAAACCCTGTCTCTACTAAAAATACAAAAATTAGCTGGGCATGGTGGCATTCACCTGTAGTCCCTGCTCCTTGGGAAGCTGAGGCAGGAGAATTGCTTGAGCATGGGAGGCAGAAGTTGCAGTGAGCCAAAATCACGCCACTGCACTCCAGCTTGTGCGATGGAGTGAGGCTCTGTCTCAAAAAATAAAAATAAAATAAATAAATAAATAAAAATAAAAATAAATAATAAAACAATGAAAAACTAACAAAAATAGAAAACAAATTGTTCAGTGAGTAACATTAAAAGACAGTGTGGTGACATTTCCACTTAAAAATACATTAGCAATATGATTAAAGGTGTAGAGTATAAAAAAATGTCTTTAGGAGAAGTGGAGAAATCATGAGCTCTATCAGTTATCTATGTAGAAAGTTTGGGCAGAAAGTTTATCACCTACCATGAATGGATTTCAACAATACTAAACTCAACACTTCCAGCACCCCATGTACAATATGTTTCTTCCAGATTTTTAAGTCTCCTATGTTCATGAAATGCATATTTTATGAAGAAGCAATCTACTGACATACTAATACATTTTCTAGCTTCAAAACATCTAAATTTAAAAAAAATAGAAAAAACGTAACCATTGCTTCAAACATCTTCCTGAGATACTTTACTGGAAACATTACATAGTAGATGAAGGTCAGGTTAAGTTTCTAGTTCCCCAGAACTGCTAAACTCACTTTTCCAGAGCAACTCTACTTTCATCTGCTTTATAACAGGATTTCTCAAGAGATGGTGATTAAAGAATAAAGTATAGTGTTAAAAGCTATCTGTCCTTGTACAGAAAACAGATCCGTGGTTGCCAGGGCCCATGAGGGGAGGAAGAAGCAGGAGGAGCATCATGGGACTTTTTTCATTTATCAAAATGCTCTATATTTTGATTGTGGTGGTGCTTGCATAAGTATGCGCATTTTTCAAAATTCAAAAAACTGTACACCTAACTAGTGGGAAAATTATGTGACTCTAACTTTAAAAAAATCAAAGGATGATTAAACCACCTGCTCTACATTCTGGTAAGAGTCTTTGTAAGAAGTTGTACATGACATATCACATTTCCATTTATTTTTACTATGCCCTATCTGCCTGAGGAATTAGTATGCTGTGTACACAGATTTTGGTTAGCAGAAAGGAAGACATGGCTATGTCTCTTTCACTGAAAAAAAAAAAAACACACAAGTAAGTAAATAACTTTGTAAATAAATACTTTCTCTTAACATCACACTCTAAGTGCTTCCTATCTCTTTTTTACACATAACCAAAAAATGTAGCAAGAAAGAATTCTAGAAATGTATTGCCTCCATTTTCTTCCTTTCATGCCTGCTTAACTTATCAAATATAACTCTTCCTTTTTACATGCCACTTTAATTATGGTAAAATAATATTTTTGTATTTTTTCATTATTTTAATTATCTTAAATTTTTTGAGATTTGATTTTCTTTATTGTTAAGGTTTATATTATAGTTTATCATTTTTTAGTATTTCATATGACCTTGAAAAGAATGTGTATTTTGCTGTAGTTGAGTGGAATTGTGTATAATTGTCAGTTAAATAAATTTAATTGATAGAGTTATTCAGGTATTGCATATCTTTATTTTCTGATTATTATTGAGAGAAGAATGTTGAAGTCTTCAACTATACTTGTGCATTTGTCTGCTTCACATTTCAGTACTGTCAGTTTTTGATTCATATATTTTGGAACACTCTTGTTGATTGATGCATGTACATTCAGGATTGTCATGTCATTTTTATTTCTGATTTTATTATCTACTTAAACTGTGTTCTTACAGACAATAGGTAGTTGGATTTTTTTAATCCAATTTAACAGTCTTCTAACCAATGTGTTTTAGCCATTTAGACTTTATTTAATTTGTGATATGATTGGATTCAGTGATACCATATTATTTACTTTTTTTTTCCCAGTTTGTCCACTCTGTTTTAACTTTATTTTGGTCATTCTTTTTGTGGCTTATTTTGGAGTATTTAGTTTTTTTTTTAGTATTACATTTTATTTACCCATTGGATTTTTAGTTACACCTTTCCATTATTTTTCAAAGGGTTGCTTAGTGATTACTATATGCACACTTAACATTTCACAGTCTATTAATAGTTAATGTAATACTTCAAGTAAAATATGGAATCCTGGCAAATATACAGGCCCCCTTATCATCATCTACTGAACTTTATGGTATTGTTATCATATGTGTTATTATACACTTACAAAACTCCAATAGACAATGTTATGATTTTAATCTAAAGATTCATATACTTTTTAAAGTATTTAAAGTATTATTTTATATTTACCAAAAATCTACCATTGCTGTTGCTCTTTCTTCATACTTAAGCCTCCAAATTTCCATCTGACATCTTTTCCATCATTCTAAAATACTTTCTTTAGTGGTTCTTTTAGAATAATCTCACTGGAAACAAATTAACTTGGTTTTCTTTTATTTAATATTTTCTTTATTAAGCCATCTTCCTGGTCTTCCTGATGAGAAACCTGTTTTCATTTTTAAGGTTAAATTTATGGTTAATATCCATGTCTTGCATTAATTTTTCTTCCTGATTTCAAGAATTTCTTATATTTGATTTTTACTAGTTGAATATAATGTATCTATTTGTTGCTGTCTGAGTTTAACTTATTTGGAATTTGCTGATCTTCTTAAATCTTTGAATTTATGACATTTGCCAAATTAGAAAAGGTTTTAGTCATTATTAAAATATTATATATTTTTTTCTGTATTTATCTCTTTCTTCCTTCTGAAGCTCCAATAAAAGCTATTTTCAGTATGATATTGTTCCACAGGTCTGGGGATTTCTTTTCATATATTTCAAAACATATTTTTCAGATAGAATAAGTTCTATCAATTTATCCTCAAGTTCACTGATTTCTATCTCCATTATCTCCCTTCTTTGTTTTATTATTATACTTTAAGTTCTAGGGTACATGTGCACAACGGGCAGGTTTGTTACATATGTATACATGTGCCATGTTGGTGTGCTGCACCCATTACCTCGTCATTTACATTAGATATATCTCCTAATGCTATCCCTTCTCCAGCCCCCCCCACCACAAGACAGGCCCCAGTGTATGATGTTCCCCTTCCTGTGTCCAAGTGTTCTCGTTGTTCAATTCCCACCTATGAGTGAGAACATGCAGTGTTTGGTTTTTTGTCCTTGCGATAGCTTGCTGAGAATGATGGTTTCCAGCTTCATCTATGTCCCTACAAAGGACATGAACTCATCCTTTTAATGGCTGCATAGTATTCCATGGTGTACTTGTGCCATATTTTATTAATCCAGTGTATCGTTGATGGACATTTGGGTTGGTTCCAAGTCTTTGTTATTGTGAATAGTGCTGCAATAAACATACATGTGCATGTGTCTTTATAGCAGCATGATTTATAATCCTTTGGGTATATACCCAGTAATGGGATGGCTGGGTCAAATGGTATTTCTAGTTCTAGATCCCTGAGGAATCGCCGCACTGACTTCCACAATGGTTGAACTAGTTTACAGTCCCACCAACAGTGTAAAAGTGTTCCTATTTCTCCACATCCTCTCCAGCACCTGTTGTTTCCTGACTTTTTAATGATCGCCATTCTAACTGGTATGAGATGGTATCTCATTGTGGTTTTGATTTGCATTTCTCTGATGGCCAGTGATGGTGAGCATTTTTTCATGTGTTTTTTGGCTGCATAAATGTCTTCTTTTGAGAAGTGTCTGCTCATATCCTTCACCCACTTTTTGACGGGGTCGTTTTTTTCTTGTAAATTTGTTTGAGTTCTTTGTAGATTCTGGATATTAGCCCTTTGTCAGATGGGTAGATTGCAAAAATTTTCTCCCATTCTGTAGGTTGCCTGTTCACTCTGATGGTAGTTTCTTTTGCTGTGCAGAAACTCTATAGTTTAATTAGATCCCATTTGTCAATTTTGGCTTTTGTTGCCATGGCTTTTGGTGTTTTAGACATGAAGTACTTTTCCATGCCTATGACCTGAATGGTATTGCCTAGGTTTTCTTCTAGGGATTTTATGGTTTTAGGTCTAACATTTAAGTCTTTAATCCATCTTGAATTAATTTTTGTATAAGGTGTAAGGAAGGGATCCAGTTTCAGCTTTCTATATATGGCTAGCCAGTTTTCCCAGCACCATTTATTAAATAGGGAATCCTTTCCCCATTTCTTGTTTTTGTCAGGTTTGTCAAAGATCAGATGGGTGTAGATGTGTGATATTATTTCTGAGGGCTCTGTTCTGTTCCATTGGTCTACATCTCTGTTTTGGTACCAGTACCATGCTGTTTTGGTTACTGTAGCCTTGTAATATAGTTTGAAGTCAGGTAGCATGATGCCTCCAGCTTTGTTCTTTTGGCTTAGGATTGACCTGGCAATGCCGGCTCTTTTTTGGTTCCATATGAAATTTAAAGTAGTTTTTTCCAATTCTGTGAAGAAAGTCATTGGTAGCTTGATGGGGATGGCATTGAATCTATAAATTACCTTGGGTAATTTATAGGTATTTTATTCTCTGTAGCAATCGTGAATGGGAGTTCAATCATGATTTGGCTCTCTGTTTGTCTGTTATTGGTGTATTAGAATGCTTGTGATTCTTGCACATTGATTTTGTATCCTGAGACTTTGCTGAAGTTGCTTATCAGCTTAAGGAGATTTTGTGCTGAGACGACGGGGTTTTCTAAATATACAATCATGTCATCTGCAAACAGGGACAATTTGAGTTCCTCTTTTCCTAATTGAATACCCTTTCTTTCTTTCTCCTGCCTGATTGCCCTGGCCAGAACTTCCAACACTATGTTGGATAGGAGTGGTGAGAAAGGGCGTCCCTGTCTTGTGCCAGTTTTCAAAGGGAATGCTTCCAGTTTTTGCCCATTCAGTATGATATTGGCTGTGGGTTTGTCATAAATAGCTCTTATTATTTTGAGATACGTCCCATCAATACCTAATTTATTAAGAGTTTTTAGCATGAAGGGCTGTTGAATTTTGTCAAAGGCCTTTTCTGCATCTATTGAGATAACCATGTGGTTTTTGTCTGTGGTTCTGTTTATATGCTGGATTACGTTTATTGATTGGAAGAAGTTGAATCCCTGAATAGACCAATAACAGGCTCTGAAATTGAGGCAATAATTCATAACCTACCAACCAAAAAAAGTCCAGGACCAGACTGATTCACAGCCAAATTCTACCAGAGGTACAAGGAGGAGCTGGTACCATTCCTTCTGAAACTATTCCAATCAATACAAAAAGAGGTAATCCTCCCTAACTCATTTTATGAGGCCAGCATCATCCTGATACCAAAGCCTGGCAGTGACACAACAAAAAAAGAGAATTTTAGACCAATATCCCTGATGAACATTAATGCAAAAAACCTTAATAAAATACTGGCAAACCGAATCCAGCAGCACATCAAAAAGCTTATCCATCATGATCAAGTGGGCTTCATCCCTGGGATGCAAGGCTGGTTCTCCCTTCTAATATTGAACACAATCAGTGATTTTTAAAAAAATTTTAGGCATTAAAATTTTCAGTTCTAGAATATCAAGTTAGACCTTTTAAAATATTCTTAATTTCTCTGCCAAATATTTATATTTTTTCATTTATTTCAAATGTTTATTTTTACCTCATGGCTCCCAGTTATAATAATGATTTCAAAATATTTGTCTGATATTTCCAACATTTGAATTCCAACATCTCAGGGTTGGAATTTGTTGATTATTGTTTCATTTGAAAATTGTTCACATTTTCTAGGTTATTTGTACGTCATGTAACTTTGGATTGAATCCTAGACATTCTGAATGTCATGTTTTGTAGACTCTGAATTCTGTTAGAATCTTACAAACTATGCTGTTGTTTTTGGTGTGTTTATTTGAGTAGAAAATCAGTCTGATTAGGTTCAGTTTGCAAGTTCTGCCTCACTTTCTGTGAGCAGTGGCTCTAATGTCACTTTGGTTTTCAAGGACTTTCATGCTGTTTTGGGTCTGTTTCATGCATACACCACTTAAGTATTAGTTTGCGACATAAGCAGAAGTTTAAATTTGAGTTCAGTTCTCAAATTCTTTATTATGCTCTTTTCAATCACATGTGCCCTTCAGAGATAAGCCCAAAACAAGACTCACATGGATTTATACACAGAATTAAAGGATATCTTTCTTCAGTTTTCTCTTCTTTGGATTTCCCTACAATCCTTGCCTACAAAGCTGCAGAAGCCCTTTCTTCATTTGCGCTGGCCAGAAAATTGATTTTCTAGTACAGCCTTAGCTGACCATACTACTTCTTCACCAAGCAGCAACATGACGGGGGACTGGCCTTTAGGCAAAGCTGCAGGAGAAAAAAAAGGGTGGCTAGGATAGAGGGAAATTTAACTCTTTGACAATTGCTTCCCCAAGTTTTGGCAACCCTTCACAATTCACATGCTTTTGATTCCTTTTGAGAGTCCTCAGGTAATAGCTTTTTGTATTTTTCCAGAAATTTTATCTGTAATCAGTAGGAGAAATATAGTAGACTGATCTTATTTTAACCAAAATCAGAATCATAGACAGTCTCTTTAAACAGCATGTATGTGTAACTTTGATTGAAATAAAAATAATCTAATTTGATTTCCTGACCATTTTCAAAAAGTGTAAATCTAATATAACTATACAAATAAATAGAAATTGTATTGCTTAGAATGTCTGCTATGATTATCAAATGTATTATGTATAGAAAAAAAGATGTGCATTTGTCTGTATTAGATTTATCTTCTACTCATAAATAAGTTATCCCTTAAAACAGGTTTTCCCAAAGTGTCCTATACCTCTAACTAGTTATTTTATGACTTAAAAAATACTGAATTAAACAAAATTAAGTACATTATTAGTGATGTTCCCAGTGAAATGTCAAGAGGGTACTATATTTTACCACATAATCTTTTTTTATTCCCTTATAGTATCTCAATCATCTAGAGTTCTACACAACCATCTTTAAAGTGCCTCTTAAATATCTATATGTATTAAAAATAACTGAAAGATTAACAAAAAATTATTTAATGGAATTACTTAGGAAATTAGTTGGCTCATAAAATTCTAGGTGGCATTGTTCAAAAGGAAAAATTCTGATTTGGTATTACATTGAACTTGGATCTAGCAGGATTCATTAGTTTTACGATGAAGGGCTATAAGAAATATGAAGAGAAAGCTTATTATATTTATGTCAAAGTATTTCTGCAACCAAAGAGTAATAGGCAATCATGTGTAGGAAGAGGAATAACCATATTGGTTTGACTCATATGATTTTTGCTTTATGGAGTGATACATTAGTGCAGAGTTTGGCAAAAAAAAAATGAGAGAGAATTACAGTGAAACTAGTACATTTAAATAAGGGACTTGTTTATGTATTGAAAGCTAAATAAATCCAATAGGATTTTTATTTTTTAATATTTTCTGATATACTTTGGTTGTATAAAGGTACACTCACCAGGTAATGTGAAATTTCAGTGCCGACTACTCTCACACTGTACACTTGGCATTCTCATTTTCAGATGTTACAAACATTACTTGCACACTTGCTCTAAATAGAGGTAATCAGTGCCAAGCATTATAAATGGCAGCGTACATTGTAAAGGTTTGGTGATTGAATTTTAAATTCCCTTGATTTAAACCTACACAATCAGACTAAAAACTACTTCTATGCACTTTGGTATTTAATTATCTTAAAGCACAGAAACATATTATCATCCTGAAAGTGTTTTATTATAAAAATTCATATAAGTAATATATGTTTTCAAATTCCAAAGCTCTCTTATCTTGTTTTTATAATGAAATTTATTTAAGTCTAATATAAGCATAATGTAGAGTAATGTGTCTTCTGTACCACAAAATAAATGTGGAGAATAAATTCATTATTTCTTCTTCAGCAGGTCTCATTTTAATCTTAGTACTATAGACAAAGTAATTTTTTCTCTGACTACACTGATGAAGATTCCAAACTAATTCTCAGTAAAATGAGAAGTCTTTAAAAATATGGTTTTATCATATTCTGCAGTCTCCTTAATTTCCCAAGTGCGCTACTTTTTTATCTCAGCCTTAATTTTAATGTGGCATCGTTTGCCCTGCATGATCAAACATGAGATAGGACATGTACATACTGAAACGCTCTTAAGAAAGATATTTTGTAAATATTCTTTATTTGATGTATCCTGTATTTTTCAGTATGTTCAATTTTTACATTTTTATTTTATACATTTACTATTTTTATAGATGGGACAGGAATATAATTCTACAAGTAAACACTCCTTTTTAGGTTTAAACTTCAATGACTTTGCTATATGATCTTTTTATTTGTAGGTCTAGTCCCTTTCCAATGGTCTAGAAACTGGGTTGTTAACAAATAATCCATATGGCAACATAAGTATCTGTGGAGGAGGTAAATAGCTGCATATGTTTGAGAGAACTGATGCAGAGAAAATCAGCTGCAAACCCAAAATAAAAACAGAGTTTATGTCTCCCAAAATGTTTCTTTATATTTATTTAGCATTTTAATTTCTTTACATTGATTTAGCATTGTAATTTCTTAAGTCCTTTTTTAACCAATTTGAACATTTTTATTTTGTTTTGTTCTGTTTATTTCTCTTTTATCACAGGAAGTCTATAGTACGTGATTTCCACTTAAACAGGAGATAAAGGCCTGAAGTTTCAGAATTACACTCTGAAGATCTTCCAGGGATCAGAGTGGAAATGAAGTACACTCTCTCCCTAGATTGAGTGCAAGGGCTTCCCTGCTTTACCTGAGTCTTTATGAATACATAGACCTATACCCAAATCTCATTAGCATATTTAGTCTGATATGGGACTAACCCTTATATATACTGCCAAAGTAAATGTGTATACACATTGTTCATAGCTTCACACACTTCTGAATTGTTCAGTAGAAATACATTTAAAAACAAAAAGTATAATAGCTGCACAAGCAGTTATTACTTGACTGATTAGCCTACATAATTTTCCTTTAACAAAATATTTTTGGAAGAAAGAAAACATTCTTAGCATTTTTATTCTTGAAAAAATAACTAGGCACTTATTACTAAATAGACATGTTATAAAATCACTTAGTAATTTATGAAAATATGCTATTTGTTTTAAAAATTATGATATGTGTGAATATATGTCATGGTGAGCATGATCCTCATCACCATGGAGCTCAGTTCAATAAGTTTAGACAAATATAACCAGCAATGAAATCATATCACATGAAGATATAAAATAATTTGAACACTCCCAAAAGATACTTCACTTCTCTCTGCATATTGAATGTTCCCCCATCCCTACACATTCTTTTAACCATTCATTCCTTTCCTTTCCCTAGTATTTTTTGTTTCTTTGCTTATTTGCTTGTTTTCTGTCATTTCTACAGAATCACATAAAAAGAATTATGCAATATGTAGCCTTAACGTAATGCTTTTGGGTTGTATACTCATATTGCACTTTGTTTATCAATTACCCAATATAGAAAATACAGTATTTTTTAAAAAATGGTGCTGGAACAATTAGACATATATGAACAAAAAATGAATCTAGACACAGACCTTACATCTTTTACAAAAATCATCTCAGAAGAAATTACAACAACTAAATGTAAAAGACAAAACTATAAAGCTCCTTAGAGATGGGAGAAAATCTAGATGAAGTTAGATTTGGCAATGACTTTTTAGATAACACCAAAGTCTACAATCCTTGAAGAAAATTTTGATAAGCTGATTGCATAAAAATTAAAGATTTCTGCTCTGCAAAAGTCACCATTAAAAGAATGAAATGTCAGGCCAGGCGCGGTGGCTCACACCTGTAATCCCAACACTTTAGGAGGCCAAGGCGAGTGGAACACGAGGTCAGGAGGTCAAGACCATCCTGGCTAACAAGGTGAAACCCCATCTCTACTAAAAATACAAAAAATTAGCCAGGAGTGGTGGCAGGCACCTGTAGTCCCAGCTATTCGGGTGGCTGAGGCAGGAGAACGGCATGAACCCAGGAGGTGGAGCTTGCAGTGAGCTGAGATCGCACCACTGCACTCCGGCCTGGGTGACCGAGTGAGACTCCGTCTCAAAAAAAAAAAAAAAAAAAAAAAAAGAGAGAGAATGAAATGTCAAGACACAGACTAAAAGAAAATATTTGCAAAAGATATATCTGATATAGGACTGTTATCCAAAATATACGTAGAATAAAACAATAAGAAACTAAACAACCCACTTAAAAAATGGGCCAAAGACTTTAACAAACACCTCATCAAAGAAGATTAAATGCAAAATGGTACAGCCGCTTTTGAAGTTCTGTTTTGACATTTTTGATCTTTTCTTATGAAATTGCAAAAATGATTCTTATCATTTGGTTTTAAACCATTATCAAAATGGTTTGGCAGTTTCATACAAAACTAAACATACTTGTACCGTAAAATCTAGCAATCATACACTTTGATATTCACCCAAAGGAGTTAAAATCGTATGTTCACACAAAAGCTTGTATATGGATATTTATAGAAGTTCTATTCATAATTGTCAAAACTTGGAGGCCATCAAGGTGTCCTTCACCAAGTAAATGGATAAACTGTAGTACATCCAGACACGAACTATTACTCAATGTTAAAAAGAAATGAGCTATCCAGCCATTAAAAGACATGGAGGAAAGTTAAATGTATGTTACTAATTGAATCTAAGCCATTCTGAAGAGACTGCATACTGTATAATTCAACTACATGTCATTCTGGAAAAGGCAAAACTATGAATACAGGGAAAAAATGATTAGTGATTGCCAGGGATTAGGGAGAAAGGAGGGATAAATAAATTGAACAGGATTTTTAGAGCAGTGAAATTATCTGTATGATACTATAATGGTGAATACATGTCATTATACATTTGTTCAAACCCATACAATGTGCAATACCAAGAGTGAACTTTAATGTTAACTATGGAATTTGGGTGATAATTACATGTCAATGTTGCTTCATCAGTTATAACGAACGTGACACTGGTAGGGGATGCTGATAATGGGGAGGCTATGCATGTGGGAGTATGTGGGAAATGTAGGATATCTCTGTACCTTTCTGTCAAATTTGCTATGAATCTAAAACTGCTCTAAAAAATAAAGTCTTGTATTAGTTCATTTTCATACTGCTATCAAGAACTACCTGAGACTGGGTTATTTATGAATAAAAGAGCTTTAATTGACTTGCAGTTCTTCAGGTTTAATAGGAAGAATGACTGGGAGGCCTCAGGAAACTTATAATCTAGGTGGAAGGCAAAAGGGAACCAAGCATCTTCTTCACATGGTGGCAGGAGAGAGTGAGAGACTGGTGAGAGAGAAAGAGAGAGAGAGAGAGAGAGAGCCCGCACAAGAGGGGTAAAGTGCCACAGACTTTTTGTTTGTTTTGTCTTTTTTGAGACAGAGTCTTGCTCTTGTTGCCCAGACTGGAGTGCTATGGCACAATCTTGGCTCACTACAACCTCCACTTCCCGGGTTCAAGCCATTCTCCTGCCTCAGCCTCTCAAGTAGCTTGGATTACAGGTACCCATCACCATGCCCAGCTAAGTTTTTGTATTTTTAGTAGGGACAGGGTTTCACCATGTTGACCAGGCTGGTCTTGAACTCCTGACCTCAGGTGATCCATCCTCCTTAGTCTCCCGAAGTGCTGAGATTATAGGTATGAGCCACCGCGCCTGGCCGCCACATACTTTTAAACCATATGATCTCCTCAGAACTCACTCACTATCATGAGAACAACATGGGGGAAATCTGCCCCCGTGATCCAATCACCTCCTACCAGGTCCCTCCTCCAACACTGGGAACTACAATTCCGCACGAGATTTGGAAGGGGACACAGAGCCAAACCATATCAAGTCTTTCAAAAAATTTATTAGAAAGTGCTGTTAGCATTAGTTTAGAGGTCCATCAGTGGACATATGTTTTAGTTTCTTTTAGACAAAAAACAAAAATGGAAATGCCAGATTGAATGGTGTTATATTTAACTTAAAAGAAAATTCCAAACTGTTTCCCAACATTGCTAACCCATTTTGTATTCCCACCAGAATCAGATGAGAATTCCAGTTGTTCCACATCCTCAACAGCATTTGCTGTCATTAATCTTTTTAATTTTAGCCATTCTTAAAAGGATTGACATGTTAAATTACATTTACTTAATGACTGATGATGTTGTGCACCTTTTCATGTCATTCGTTATCTGTATATCTTATTTGGAGATGTTTTTGTTTTATTTTACTTTGCTTATTGTTATTGAGTTGTTTGTCTTATTGATTTATAAGAGTATATAGTATGGAAAAAGTACCTTGTCAGATATGTGTTTGTATTAGTGGGGTGTTGCTGAAAAGATAAATGTGGAAGCGACTTTGGAACTCGGTAACAGGCAGAGGCTGGAACAGTTTGGAGGGCTCAGAAGACAGGAAAATGTAGGAAAGTTTGGAACTTCCTAGAGACTTGTTGAAAGCCTTTGACAAAAATGCTGCTGACAGTGATATGAACAATAAGGTTGAGGCTGAAGTGGTCTCAGATATTGATGAGAAATTTCTTGGGAACTGGAGCAAAGGTGACTCTTGTTATGCATTAGCAAAGAGACGGGTGACATTTTGCTCCTGCCCTAGAGATTTGTGGAACTTTGAACTTGAGAAAGATGATTTAGAGTATCTGAAGAAATTTCTAAGCAGCAAAGCATTCAAGAGGTGACTTGGGTACTGTTAAAGACATTCAGTTTTATAAGGGAGGCAGAGCATAAAAGTTCAGAAACTTTGCAGCATGACGATGTGATAATGAAAATCCCATTTTCTGAGGAGAAATTCAAACCAGCTGCAGAAATTTGCATAAGTGACAAGGGGCGAAATGTTAATCCCCAAGACAATGGGGAAAATGTCTCCAAGGCATGTCAGAGTTCTTCACAGCAGCCCCTCCCGTTACAGGCCAGAAGCCTAGGAGGAAAATGTAGTTTCGTGGGCGAAGCCCAGGGCCCTGTGCTATGTTAGGCCTAAGGACTTGGTGCCCAGTTTCCCACCTGCTCCAGCTGTGGCTAAAAGAGGCCAAGGTACAATGTGGTCTGTGGCTTCAGATGGTGCAAGGCCCAAGCCTTGGTAGCTTCTACGTGGCGCTGATTCTGCAAGTGGATGGAAGTCAATAATTGAAGTTTGGGAACTTCCACCTAGATTTCAGAGGATGTAGGGAAACGTCTGGATGCCCAGGCAGAAGTCTGCTGGAGGGGCAAGGGCCCTATGGAGAACCTCTGCTAGGGCAGTGTGGAAGGGAAATTTAGGGTTGGAGCCTCCACACAGAGTTCTTACTGGGGCACTGCTTAGTGGAGCTGTGAGAAGACGACCCCAGACCCCAGACCCCAGTCCTCCAGACCCCAGAATGGTAGATCCACCAACAGCTTGCACCATGCACCTGGAAAAGCCACAGACACTCAATGCCATGCTGTGAAAGCAGCCAAGAGAAAGCCTGTACCCTGCAAAGTTACAAGGGCAGAGCTGTTCGAGACCAAAGGTGTCAAAGGAGTCAAAGGTGGTAATTTTGGTGCTTTAAGATTTGACTGCCCCACTAGATTTCTGACTTGCACGGGGACTGTAGCCCCTTCGTTTGGCCAATTTCTTCCATTTGGAATGGCTGTATTTATCCAATGCCTGTATCCCCACAGTATGTAGGAAGTAACTAACTTGTTTTTGATTTTACAGGCTTATAGGTGGAAAGCACTTGCCTTGTCTCAAATGAGACTTTGGACTGTGGACTTTTGAGATGATGCTGAAATGAGTTGAGAATCTGGGGAACTGTTGGAAGGCATGATTGTTTTTGAAATGTAAAAATATGAGATTTGGGAGGGGCCAGGAGCAGAATGATATGGTTTGGCTCTGTGTCCCCAACCAAATGTCATCTTGTAGCTCCCATAATTCCCGCATGTTGTGGGAGGGACCCGGTGGGAGATGATTGAATCATGGGGGCAGGTCTTTCCCATGCTGTTCTTGTGATAGTGAATGGGTCTCACAAGATCTGATGGTTTTAAAAAGAGGAGTTTCTCCACAAGGCATCTTTGCCTGCTGCCATCCACATAAAATGTGACTTGCTCTTCCTTGCCTTCTGCCATGACTGTGAGGCCTCCCCAGCTACATGGAACTGTAAGTCCAGTAAACCTCTTTCTTTTGTAAATTGCCCAGTCTTGAATATGTCTTTATCATGACATGATAATGTCATGATAATATGGCATGAAAATGGACTAACACAATGTTTTAAAAACTAAACTCTGTGACTTTATTAAATAGTGTCTGTCAAGGAAGATACTATTAATTTTGATGAGGGGCATCCAATCTATCATTCTTTTCCAATATAGTTTATATGTATATGTCTTGTCTAATAAAGTGTTGCCCAATCCAAGGTCATAGAAATGCCACATCTGGCTAATTCTTGACATGTTATAGTTTTAACTCTTCTGTTTAGGGCCACAACCCATTTTTAGTTAATTATTTTATTGCATATGATTTAAGTAAATGATTGAGTTTCATCATTCTTTCTGTATTTTATGTGAAAGTTTTCTATCATCATATGTTGAAAAGACCATTCTTCTACCATTGAGTTACTTAAGCTTTATATTAAAAATGTATGGACCACATATGTCTGGAGCTATCTATGGACTCTAAATTGTGTTACTCTGTGAGACATATTTTTGTTCATAAGTCAAAACCATACTTTCTTCACTACTATATATTTAAAATAAGTCTAGAAATCAGGAAGTATGAGTTCTC
The DNA here is from genome assembly GCF_028858775.2 of Pan troglodytes. Lineage (NCBI taxonomy): Eukaryota > Metazoa > Chordata > Mammalia > Primates > Hominidae > Pan > Pan troglodytes. Next base: position 157,565,231 of record NC_072398.2, on the reverse strand, counting down.
CCATTTCATTCTTATGTATCATCTTAAATGGCAGAATAATATGCTTAAAATAATAAAATATTACAGTACTGAAAAAAGCAGAAAGAAGACCATCAACTGTGTATAAGAATTGAGAATTAATTAGAATATAAATATAATATTTTATTGACTGAAAAAGAAGGCTAATATAAGTAACAGCACACAAATAAACAAGGACAAAAACATGCCAAATTTAAAGAAATATCAGTGGTATACCAAGAATAAATCAATAAATACTAAGATTAAGAAAGGTCTCTAGGATCCTTATTAGGGTGGTTAAACACTACATTCAAAACACATAGGGAAAGCAATTCCCACACTAGATCTTCAGTACCTCCATCTACACCAAGGTTCTCAGCTCAATGTCTTGTAGTGTGATTTGGCTACAAGTAACTGAGAACCAAATAACAATGGCTCTATTGATATAAAATTGATTGCACACAATATACACATACCTAAGCATATATATGATATAAATATATTTGAAATATGAAATACATATAAAGATATACATGAAAATTATATCATAACTCAAATTATTATCCCAATATAGTAATTTTTTGAGTTGGATTCCATACCAATCCCACCACAGATATCTTCTAGATGTTTGAATTTTAGCAAATTATTTCACATCTTTGATCTTTAATTACCTTTCTATTAATCAGAAAGTATGATACCATTTGTAGGAATACAGTGTCCATTACCTCATATACAATATTAAGAACTGAGTACAATTAATTACCTCGCCTTCCATGAATATTCTTAACATATATATTTCAATTTCTAGCACCACACTGACCAACAGTTTTTTGAAAAAATAAATGATGAAAAACTATTATTCATAGAGTATTGTAACATATCTGATTTATTTAAATATCATCCTAAATACGTGCTTTTTTTCTCAACTGATATTTCCAGGATCCTCTCCATCACCAAATTAGAGATTTAAAATTCTCTACTTCCCTTACCCTATAACCACATCCTTCACATATATATATATATCTTCATATATACATATATATGTATATATGAATTTATTCGTATTTATCCTTATCCCTAGAGTCCTAGGTGAAGCTGTACTCATTATGGTTCTATATTACTGCAATAGTCTCCTAGTCTCAGAACTATCCTTGTTAACTATAGGGTAGCTTTTGATTTCCTCAAATCAATCCTTCAAATGTATATCAAAACAATCCATGAAAATTTGATTGTATCAATTTTAGGATTAAAATTATTCATTGGAATGGGGTTGCCTCTGTGACGATTTAGAATTGCTTTAACATGAGAGGTTGAAGTTTTCATTATCTGGCTACTGTGGTTTACATCAGCCTTATCTATATTACTCCATTTTTCACAGTTAAATTTCAGTGATAAAAAATACATGTAATTACTCACAATGACATATTCTGTCTTGATTCTCAATTTTCCTCATGTACATTGTTACATGTACATGTAATCTTGTTAAACAGACATAAACTATATTTCTAGCATATACCCCCTTTGCACTTAATGTAGTATTGAGCATGGCACAGAGATAGTAGAAGCACTTTCTGAAACCATTTGTGTTTAATATTTGTGGATTCTGTTAATTAAAACTAGTTAAGATATCCCTTCTACTGCTTGTAAGATATACCTGCTTGTATATGCATAAATAATAAAGGTAATCTGTGAGTTTTAACTGTTATACATTAGCTCAAAATAGTTCTTTTCACAAACTGACTAGAGAAAAAAATATTTATAAATCAATTTACTTGAATTCATTCTTAACTTTAAAAATTGAAGTGAATATTTTAATTCAAAAATAACAGTGTGTACTGAATCTTTTTTATTGTTTACAGGTAGGTGTATAACATAATGTCTTGATATACATACACATAGTGAGAGGATTACTACGGTCAAGCTCAGTAAGATATCCATTATATCACATAGTTATCTTGTGTGTGTGTTTGTGTGTGCATTATAATCTCCCAAAATCTGCTTTCTTAGCACACATACAGTGTACAGTATGATATTATTAACTAGAGTTCTCATGCTGTACATTCCATCTCTATACTTCTTATTCATTTTACATGACTGCAACTTTGTACCCATTGACCTACATCTTCTCCTCTCCTATTCCCTCTCCAATCCCCACCTCTGGTAGCCACTATTCTACTCTGTTTCTATGTATTTGATTTTTTTATGATTTCAGATGAGAGAGATCTAAATCTTCATATTAATCCCAAACATCCCTTTCTTATTAAATCTCAAGAGATAGAACACAGTTCCCAAACAGAAGGCAATTTAGCCTTTTTTGTGCTTAGAATATTACCCATCACTTTGGATAGGCAGGCTTCCTTAATTGCTTTGTTGCAAAAACAATTTGTGTGCTTTTTAAATGAGTTTAATTTTCTTTTAAGTTTTTCTTATAAAAAACATTCAGCATAGTAAAATCAAATAAATTATCCACACAGCAGACTTGATTCTCTCTTCTTCTATCAATAAAACTAAATTCCTCCAGACTCAGACTCAGTAAGGCATATTGTATAGAAAATCATATGTTGGTAAAAAATTCAAAAGAAAAATATTATTACCTGTATTATAAATCTCCTTCTCCTTTTTCTGAATAGTCATTGCAAATAAGGTAATTCTCTAAAACTAAATTGTAAAAAGATTATGGCCTGAAATACTACTAAAGATAACTGAGATTATAGTGTAATTATGAAGCACTTTCATAGCAAACTTCAGAGGAATTGTAATATTCTACTTAGGATTTAAATGGTTTTTAAAAAACCATGGGCATTTTCAGCTGATCACAAGTGTTTTGCTCTCATTTATTTCATTTTCATACTGCAGTGATGATAACTGTGAAAAGAAACATTGGGTACAAGATAAAAAGAGGCCCAAGATATTAAACTACTGGATTGATCCTACTTAGATTATCATAGCATAAAAATTTAGGTAAGCTCTATAATATTATTATGTTATGACTTACAAAAACACTATTCTTAATGATTCTTCACTTTTGAAGGCTTTTATGTCCAAGGTAATGGGAAGGAAATCTCAATGCCTAGGTATGGCTAAAATAATAAATATCCAACAGCCCCTTGCATATATTAAAAACAAGTGTGCCTAGGTTGCATATCCGTCTGATACACACTATACTCAAGAATTGCTGCTAGAATTGCAAAACTAACAGTGATATTCCAGTTGACTGAGGAATAGTTATGTGCATTTCTTTTCACAGGAAGATAACATTCATGGCCACCTTTGGTAGAGCTTGTGTTTTATTTGTTTTGTCCTCACATTGAATGGGTGGGTATGCCTGCATCTCCTCCAGGCATTTGCTTTCAATTAGAGGCCATACAGACCTGTACTTTCCTCATACTTTTAAGTCTCACAGTGTGCTGGGAAATGTGAAACCTCAATGTTGGCCTTTGCTAAGTAGATCTCTGGGGCCCAGCTTAAACACTTCCCTTCTCCATCTTATTACCACCAAAAGGCTTAAAAAAAAAAATCAGGACAGCAATAATGCATCTTATATGGCATGTTCCTTGATCTCCTTCCAAGAGTGAGGGCAGAAAGGAAGCTGCTGAAATGACTTACAGTATTCTCACCTTATCCATAGTTTTGCTTTCTGTGATTTCAGTTACCTGCATTCAACCGTGATCCAAAAACATTACAGTATTTTGAGAGAGAGAGAGAGAGAAAGGGAGGCCACATTCACATAACTTGTATAGCATATCATTATAATTGTTCTATTTTTTAATTTTTATTTTGTCAGTGAACCTTAGTGAAGAGCAATGCTCTATTTCATTGTTATTATTGTTAATTTCTTACTGTGCCTCATTTACAAACTTCATCATAGGTGTGTGTATGTGTGTGTGTATATATATATATATGTGTATATATATATATGTGTATATATATATATGTATATAGACAGTGGTTTGGTATTATGTGTAGTTTCAGGCATCCACTGGAGAGTCTAGGAACATATCCCCTGTGGGTAAAGGGGAAGTACTCTTTTGGGGACCTGTGCTTTCGGAGTTGGCCACTTTTAATGGCACTCACACACTACTAATAAATCTTATTACGCTGTGGAATTGATTATTGCAAACCTAGGAAAATCAACAAAATAATTCTTTTTGTAACATGTACTAGTACTATTTTTATGAACCTTATTTAACATAAGTGTTCAGATAGCTTTTCCTTCAGGCATATGAAATGACTCTGCTTCAAGCTGCTAGCACTGACAGAAAAAGAGTGATTACACTTTCCCCTTACACATCCAGCTCAACTGCCCCTCACTTAATAGCTACTAAAACGTGTCCTAAAACGTTCTTTGAAAGTTTTGAATACAATGTTGGTAGACAGATTCATTTTACACTCAGGAATCAGACTCTACTAAACAAAGCATCAAATAAACCATGATTAAAAGAAAAAGCATAATTATATGTCAATGTTTTCATAAAAGTATGTGAAGAACATTAAGATGACCAAAAAGAATTTTTTTGCTAAACTGATGTACCAGCTAATATTGAGCAATTTCTACATTTATTTGCCTTGATAGTCAAAATTCACTGGACATTTGTTAGTAGATATAAAACAATGTCCATTCTGTGAATGGAATCTGTCATCTTCCTCAATTGCAAGGCTTACTTTATCTCCAAGCCTCATTTTTGTATGAAAAATGGAGAGATAATTTGTAATCCCTATGTTCATTCAATCAGGAACTAAAACCTCTCCAACAGTGGGACATTTCCGTGCTCTTTAAAGTGAAAGCTTAATCTATAGGACCTCTTCATTATCTGAAACTTGATGACTATATGATTCTTAATCTTTCTTCACATCAGTTTATATAACTTTAAAAACATTGTTACCTTAAATTTTTTTTTATTCTTAGATAAATTCAAACATTTACTTTGCTATGCCTGCAACTTTTTGCCTAGGATCTGTTAGGGAAAGTCAAACCCCAGTGTGGTGGGTATTACTATCAATCTAGGGTTACAAGGTTATAAATCTGTCTAAATTTCCAATCTCCCAATCACTTTAACTTTGTATCTTTCTTTACTTATTAATTACATAGTGAAACTAGACTAACAACAATAAAAACAAACCTTCATTATGATTGAAATCCACCTGTTTGAAATCAACCAATGATTTCACAATAAAAGCATTCACTAAATTTGTGCAAGTTATTCTCACCCCATCTCTATTTCTACCTGCTTAAAATTAAATAAAGTTTTAGATATAGTCATTTCTCTGTAAGAATAAAAGACATGGAATTCCTTCTCTGCCTCCTGAATTTTCGTCCCAGACAAGCTTATATTTTTGCTGCTTTATCTTGAAAGACTCCCTCTCTTGAAATTAATGATCTGTGTGTGCCCGCTGATTCTTCAATTGTTTTGAGTAGGGAGAGAACACAGGGAAGCAAAGATATACTTTCTTCTCTCATTTGAAGGGCCTGCCACTAATTATTCTGAAACATCACATCCTCACAGATGTGTGAATCATGTAAACTAGAAAATAATATAATTTTACACATGTAAGGAATATCTTTGAATTCCATTTATTCATCCATTAATTCATCAACTATTCCATTTGATAAGCATTTTCATGGATGCTGGGGGCAAAAAATGCCAATTTTGTACTCCAGTAGCTTGTAAACTCTAATGGCAAAAAAGTGTAAATAAATCAACATATAAAGGATACAGGGTGCTGGAATGGAGGTTTGTTGTGGGTACCACAAGAACACATTAAGTTTTTAAATTATCTCTGAAGTCAGGCTGCCTAGGTAAACACGCTACCCCTGCTGTATCCACACTATGTTCCAAGTTTTCTTGTTTGTCAAATAAAAATTTTTAAAAGTAGTAGCAATATAACATGTTTGTCAAAAGTAGTAATGAAAAATACACAAGACATGATCAGAATAGGTTCTGGTACATCGTGAGCCATCAATAAATGTTAGCTGTATTATTTCTGTAATTCTATTTTTGTGATCAAAGTAATATTTGGTGATTTTAGAACAATGAGAACGTGTAAATAAGCAAAATATTTTAAAAATCTACACTATATCCTTCAAGATAACTATTAACAATATTTATACTTATCTTTATCTATATGATTATCTACTGTGTTCTTGTTTGTGACTGTGTATGCATGTATTTAAAACATGAGAATTCTTTCATATATTAGGTAAACTTTTTTTACTTATCAAGTATTGTAGAAATCATCTCAATCAATATTCATTTACAACATCTTTCTTAATGGTTATATCATTCCATTCTCACACTGCTATAGAAAACTACCTGAGAGTGAATGATTTATGAAGAAAAGAGGTTTGACTCATAGTTCTGCAGATTGTAGAGAAGCATGGCTGGGAGGTCTTAGGAAACTTACAATCATAGCGGAAGGTAAGGGGGAAGCAAGCACATCTTACCATGGCGAACCAGGAGAGAGAGAGCAAAGGGGGATATGCTAAACACTTTTAAACAACCAGGTCTTGTGAGAGCTCACTCATGAGACAAAACTAGAGGGATGGTGCTAAACCATTAGAAACCACCCCCATGATCCAATCACCTCGCACCTGACCCCTCCTTCAACATGTGGTGATTACAATTTTACATGAGATTTGGGTGTGAACACAGATTCAAACCATATCATTCTGACCTTGGCCTCTCCCAAATCTCATGTCCTTCTCTCATTTCAAAACACAATCATGCCTTCGCAACATAAGTACCCCAAAGTCTTAACTCATTCAAGCATGAACCCGAAAGTCCAAGTCCAAATTCTCATCTGAGACAAGGCAAGTGCCTTCAGTGTATGAGCCTGTAAAATCAAATACAAGTGAGTTACTTCCAGGATACAATGGGGTGCGGGCATTGGGTAAATGCTCCTGCTCAAAATGGGAGAAACTGGCCAAAACAAAGGGGCTCCAGGCCCCATGCAAGTCTGAAACTTAGCAGGGCAGTCATTAAACCTTAAAGCTCTGAAATAATCTCCTTTGACAACATGTCTCACATCCAGGGCATACTGATTAAAGGGATGGGCTCTCAAGGCCTTTGGTAGCTCCACCCTTGTGCCTCTGCAGGGTACAGACCCCTCAGCAGTTTTCACAGGCTGGCATTGAGTGGCTGTGGCTATTTCAGGTGCATGGTACAAGGCGTTGGTAGATCTACCATTCTGGGGTCTGGAAAACGATGGCCTTCATCTCACTGCTCCACTAGGCAGTGCCCCAGTGGGGACCCTGTATGAGGTCTCCAACCCAACATTTCCTTTCCGGACTGCCCTAACAGAGGTTCTCCATGAGGGCTCTGCCTTTGCAACAGGCTTCTGCCTGGGTATCCAGGCATTTCCATATATCCTCTGAAATCTAGGCAGAGGTTCCCAAACCTCAGTTCTTGCCTTCTGTGCACCTGCAGTTCCAATGTCATGTGGAAACTGCCAAAGCTTGGGGCTTCCACCCTCTGAAGCTATGGCCCAAGATATACCTTGTCCCCATTTAGCCATGGCTGGAGCTGGAGCAGCTAGGAGGCAGTATTCCATGTCCTGAGGCTGCACAGAGTAGCAGGCCCTGGGCCCAGCCCAGGAAACTATTCTTCCCTCACAGGCCTCCAGGCCTATAATGGGAGGGGCTGCCATGAAGATCTCTGAAATGCCCTGGAGACATTTTCCCTATTGTATTAGCTATTAACATTTGGCTCCTGTTACTTATGCAACTTTCTGTAGCTGACTTAAGTTTCTCCACTGAAAATGAGTTTTTCTTTTCTACCATATGGTCAGGCTGAAAATTTTTAAAATTTTTAAGCTCCACTTCCGTTTTAAACGTAAGTTCCAATTTCAGACTATCTCTTTGTGAACGCACATGACTGTACACTTTTAGCAATAGCCAGGTCACGTCTTGAATGTTTTACTGCTTAGAAAGTTGTTTCAACACATATCCTTAATCATCTTTCTCATATTCAAAGTTCCACAGATCCCTAGAGCAGGGACAAAATGCCACCAGTCTCTTTGCTAAAGCATAGCAAGAGTGACATTTACTCCAGTTCCCAAAAAGTTCCACATCTCCATCTGAGACCATCTCAGCTTCGACTTCACTGTCATCATTTTGGTCACAGTCATTCAATAATTCTCTAGGAAGTTACAAACTTTCACTCATCTTACTGTCATCTTCTGAGCCCTTCAAACTGTTCCAGTCTTTGCCCATTACCCAGTTCCAAACTCACTTCACATTTTCAGGTATTTTGATAACAGTGTCCCACTCCCGGTACCAATTTCTGTATCAATCCATTCTTACACTACTGTAAAGAACTATCTGAGACTGTGTAATTTATAAAGAAAAGAGGCTTAATTGAATCAGCATTCCACAGGCTGTACAGAAGCATGACTGCGAGGCCCCAGGAAACTTACAATTATGGCAGAAGGTGAAAGGGAAGCAAACATGTCTTACCATAGTGAAGCAGGAGAGAGATACAGCAAAGGGGATAGTGCTAAAAGCTTTTAACCAGATTTTGTGAGAACTCACTCACAAGACAGCACCAGGAGGATGGTGCTAAACCATTAGAAACTGCCCCCATGATCCAATCACCTGTCACCAGACTCCTCTTTCAATATGTGGCGATTACAATTTGACATGAGATTTGGATGAGGATGCAGAGCCAAACCATATCAATGGTTCAATAGCATTATGTTGAATAAGTCCCCAATGATTGCTTAAGCCAATCCTTTATTATAAGACACTTACATTTATTCCTTATTTTTACTGATATATAAAATATTATGATAAATGTCTTAGTAATTAATTTTTTATGACTAATTAGTACCTTAAGACTTTTTGTTGGAATTTGGAATTGCTCTGTCAAGTATAATGTAGCTTTCTAAAGCTGTAGAATATAAAATTTAAACTGTAAAATGAAACTCTACTATAATAACCATTCTAAATCTGCAACTAAAAGATAATTATAAAACACCAAAAGCAATGACAACAAAAGCCAAAATTGACAAATGGGATCTAATTAAACTCAAGAGCTTCTGAACAGCAAAAGAAACTACCATTATAGTGAACAGGCAACCCAGAAAATGAGAGAAAATTTTCGCAACCTACTCATCTGACAAAGGGCTAATATCCAGAATCTATAATGAACTCAAACAAATTTACAAGTAAAAAACAAACAACCCCATCAAAAAGTGGGCAAAGGACATGAACAGACACTTCTCAAAAGAAGACATTTATGCAGCCAAAAAGCACATGAAAAAATGCTCACCATCACTGGCCATCAGAGAAATGCAAATCAAAACCAGAGTGAGATACCATCTCACACCAATTAGAATGGCAATCATTAAAAAGTCAGGAAACAACAGGTGCTGGAGAGGATGTGGAGAAATAGGAACACTTTTACACTGTTGGTGGGACGGTAAACTAGTTCAACCCCTGTGGAAGTCAGTGTGGTGATTCCTCAGGGATCTAGAACTAGAAATACCATTTGACCCAGCCATCCCATTACTGGGTATATACCCAAAGGACTATAAATCATGCTGCTATAAAGACACATGCACACGTATGTTTATTGCGGCACTATTCACAATAGCAAAGACTTGGAACCAACCTAAATGTCCAACAATGATAGACTGGATTAAGAAACTGTGGCACATATACACCATGGAATACTATGCAGCCATAAAAAATGATGAGTTCATGTCCTTTGTAGGGACGTGGATGAAATTGGAAATCATCATTCTCAGTAAACTATCGCAAGGACAAAAAACCAAACACCACATGTTCTCACTCATAGGTGAGAATTGAACAATGAGAACACATGGACACAGGAAGGGGAACATCACACTCTGGGGACTGTTGTGGGGTGGGGGGAGGGGGGAGGGATAGCTTTAGGAGATATACCTAATGCCAAATGAGGAGTTAATGGGTGCAGCACACCAGCATGGCACATGTATACATATGTAACTAACCTGCACGTTGTGTATTATACCTAAGTATAATTAAGTATTATACCTAAAACTTAAAGTATAATAATAATAAAATAAAAAATAATAATAATAAAATAAAACATAAAAAAAGATAATTATAGATAATTACCTGGATTTTTTTAAATTGCCAATAAATAGCTAAAATGGATAAAGAGAAAAATTCTACATTTGCTATGTAGCTAACCATCACTCAACTCTACATATCCATTAACTTCTACAGAGAAAGTATACAAAAAACCCTCATGAAAGTTATACAGACTTGCCTCCTTTTCTGAGCAAAATGAAAAAATTTGTATGAATCAGTATTTCTTTAGTAATTTTGTTTTATTATTCTTTGTAAAAATTTCAACTCCAGGCTTTCTTGATGGAGTGTGCAGTTGGGGGGTTGTGAGAGGCTTGCCTGAAGTGGTGACAGAAGCAAATTTTATTCCTTTCTAGAAAACAGGGACATTTAGAATCAGTCTTGGTTTCTTTGTTCTCTGCTGAATACAAACAAAAAATTAAGTTCCATAAATTTCAATTCTCTTTTGAAGCTTTATCTTCTACATGGAAGGAACTAAACTTTAAAAAGTATATTTTTACAGCATATTTTCTTCTGAAGGGGTGTTGCATCTTTTAATTTGGATGATAACTGCAACATTTGATTTGCACTCATGAATATTTATGTGCTCAGGAAGTGTCTGCAAAAAAAAAAACAACAATATTTCAAAGCAACTAAACTCAAAATAACACTTTTTCTCATATGCAAGGTTGGCATGAACAATGGGCCAGGCTTTCTCTTCGTTTACTGTGCCAATCTTAGATCTCAATAGGGAGATCAATCCTAGTGAACCTGATTCTGGGCAGTCTTCAGATACCTACGGCATCTTCTTTCCCAGATTTGAGCACTTATAGTCTACCAGGAGCCACACTTAGTGATTTAAAGTCATCTGTTTTAATTCTCACAGCAGCTGTATGATTTCAGTATTTTATCTCTATTATTCAGATTTAAAAAAATGAGGATCATAGATTTGAGCTAGATTTGGAAACCTAGTATCTTAAAATGGAAAGACCCCAATTTTCATTTTATCTTGCTGCTGCTCTTTTTCTATATTAATTTAGTCCTAGATAATTTTTTAGATCTTAGGTAATGCAATGCCACCATGTGATTAGCCCCATGCCTCCTATACCTTGGTTGACTTGGGTACCTACTTCTCCTCTGCCTTGATACCCAATCTTTCTTTAATTTTTATAGATATTGAATTTTTCTTTCATAATAATATCAATACAATATTCTTTGCAGCAAATTGATATTCAGGTATTTATAGTATTCTCTTCACTCTAAACAACATTTTTGTAACTAAAATTCCCTATTCAAGTAATCTTATAGAAAGGTGTTTTCTTTTTGTTTTTTGTTTTTGTTTGTAGGTGAGAAAGACGCTAAAAAGTGTGATATCTGGGCCAAAGATTATATGTGCTTCAAAATGTATTTTGTAATACCATATTATTTTCTAGCAATATTGTAGCAAATCACATTCTCAGAAAAACCAAAGAAAAAGCCCAATTCTGCATGTTATTGTCAGAACTAGATAACTTCGATTTTCAACAATTTAAAATTTGATCGGTAAGACCTCTTTTTTTTAACTTTCGTGTCCAAGTGCCCCATAATTAAGCAAAATTTCTTTTCATATGATTATTGACCAATTGTATTTCCTCTTCATGAATTTATATTCTTTGAAATTATTTCCACATTTTTAAAATTTATTGGAACCCCTCAAATACTAAGGACATATTAAGTGTTCATTTATCATATCTTGTATATCTACATTTTCTCAATCTGCTGTTTGTCTTTTTATTTTGTTTGGGTATATTTGCCATGCAGACATTTTAGTAATTTGTATATAATCAAATCTGTTAGATTTTATATGGCTTCTTGTCCTGCTTGAAACTATCTCTCCCACCAGAGGGCATTCTGATATTCTGCATTTTTCTCATGTTCTTATTATTTAATGTTTTTCCTTTCCGATCTATTCACTAAATGCCTCATTTTGCAGAAAGCAACTTATAGCCATCTGTAATCAATCCTATCTGTGTTATTTGAACCCTTTCTTATAGCTGGTTTTGGATACAGTTCTCCTGGGAAGGGTGTCCAGAGATCTTGATTTTCTGCCATAATGTAATCTTTAGTTCTTTTCTTCTACAAGAATGATGAATAAGAGAGTGAACCACTAATTCAATTTGTACAACTGTCAAGCCATTTTTCTAGTAGCCATAATAAAATTGCATTTAGAGTAAACATAATGCCAATAAACTTCTTTTTCTTCTATCTTCATATTGCTTTGGGGACAGTTTGCTTCAAGGATTTCCGCCACACATAAACTTCATGTATATGAGTATTTATCACACTACTACTGAAAAATTATCTTTATCTCCAAATAAAAAACATTTTAATGATCATTTTCAGCTATTTAATGCCACCTCCATCCAAACACTTCAATGTTGAGGGTTGGTGGTGTGAATTTCAGTTCTCTTCTCTCTTCCTTTCCAACCTGCAAAACATCCTTGTCCTTGAGATGCTATGGGAACGCTCACAAATCTTTTCTCACTAGTAACTTTCTTAGACAAGCATACAGATTGCTAAGGTTTGAATGTGTCCCCCGAAGTTCATGTATTGAAAACATAATCCCCAGTGCAACAGTGTTGGGTGGCAGGTCCTATTAAGAAGTAATTAGATCATGAGACCTCTGCTGTCATGAATGGTTTAACGTCATCATCACGGGAGTAGGTTAGTTATTGTGAGAGTGGGCTTTTTATAAAACTGAGCTTGGCCCCCTCGTGGTATCTGCCCTCTCTCACATGCTCTCTCACCACGTGATATCCTCCACCATGTTATGATGCAGCAAGAGAGCCCTCACCAGATGTGACCCTGCCATCTTGAACTTTCCACCCTCCAGAACAGTGAGACAAATACATTTCTACTGTTAATCAATTACCCAATTTGTTATTCTGTTCCAGCTACACAAAAAGGACTAAGACACACATCTGCTTCTACCTCCCCCATGTCCCATGATCCTGAATACCTTGTTAGTGATCAATGCTGATCCTACTTTTTCCTTGTCCATCTTTTAGGTCAAGTCTTATTAATAATCCTGAATTGTTCAAAATTGGTTTGAGAACTCACTAGAACAGAGCTATTCCATTCCTTCCTGGAAATATGACAACCGCATTTTTATTGATCTTTGTTACTCCCTATCAACTGCAGCTACTTTTTTTCCTACAAATATGTAGTGATGTCTTTTTGAAGTATATCTAGCTCCAAGGTTAAAGAACACAGATAAACTTAACAATGTGATATATCATGTGAGGCTGTTAAATATATAATGAAATAGGTGCTTTAAGTGAGCAATGCCATTAACTGAAAGAGATTTAACAGATAACCCTAGGACAAATAAGCATTCTTAATTTTATGAAATTTTTGCATAACCAGATGGAAGAATATTTTCTCTTTCTTTGGCATCCCAGATAAAGGGGCAGAGAAGAAATGCATTAGATTAGATTACCAAGGGAGGTGGCTAGATTTTTAGTTCCAGAAAATAATGCATTATTAAAAGAATAATGTCTCATATTCTATTTTAGCATATTTGTTGTGCTAAGACATAAACTCCATCAACTCCCAAAGCAGAAACTCCTAGCATTTATTGAGAACTTACTGCATGCCCAGCACTATTTTAATGTATTCCTGTGTAACACCTCTATTAATTATCACAATAGTTCCAAAAGGTAGGTGTTACTATCATCTTATACTTACAGATGTGGAAAATGAAAAGAAAATTTGAGTGATTTACTGAATGTCTCAAAGTAGTAAATATGGTGGTAATATTTGAAGTAAAGCCATTTGACCTTGGACCCATTGAGCGTAAGGACTGAGTTCTACAGCTTAGTCAATGTGTGGCAGAACACCTTGTGTTCACAAGGTAATTTCTTCATTGCCACTTCTCTAGTCCAAGACAACATCCTTTCTTATATGAATAGGATGGCTGTATATACTTTTGTATTGGTCTCCCTATTTCTATACTTACATTTCTTTTTTTCCATTTAGTAATAGAGCTACAAGTTTTAGCTGGTTATGTGGCCATACAGTTAATTCTAGACAGTGAAGTGTGAGCAGAAGTAGTGTGTGTAATGTTCACTAAAAAGAGAAATTGCTTACTTTCCACTTTCTTTCTTTTCGTTCTCTGTAAGCTGGAATGTGGACATAATGCTGGTAAATCAGCTGCAATGGGGGAAATGGAGCTGTCACAAAATAATGGAGATAACAGAGAACAGAGAATGACATTACCATGAAAACAACAATAGAGAAGAATCTGGGTCCTGGGGTGATCCTGTGGAGGACAGATGCCTATGTACTGCTGACCACCTGCCTCTCTGTCTACCTGAGAGAGACATTTTCATCTTAAACACACTCTACTGATTTTTGTGGCTATTATGGAGGTTACTCTTTGCCCCTCAGGATACATTCTTCTGCAATGCATTTACTACAAACTCACCTAAGTTACTTAAAATATCACTCAGAGCACCTCACTGCTTTGTTTAAAAATCTTCCTATAGTTGTAATGTGTTTTATTCGAAAGAAAACCTACGCTTTTTTTTTGCTACAGTTTGCTTTATAAGGCCTTTTAAAATCTGCAAATACCTTCCTTCTCAGCCATTATCTTACTACTCTCAACTCCAGCCACACTGGCCTTTTTGCTGTTCCTTGAACAGCTTGTCCCTGCTTTTGGTCTTTGGTACTTAAATGTTTCCTCTGGCTAAAGACTTGTTATCCCCAATGTTCTTTGCAGAGGCAAATCATTTTCCTCATTTAGATCTTCTAAGAGAGGGCTTCTATTGAGTTACTGTCACTCTCAATCATTCTCTTTTATATTACTGAGATTTATTTTTTTAAAACTTTTTAATTTTTGAAATAATTGTGTTTATTCATTTGAACCTTGCCTTCCTCTTTCTTCCAGGAGGTGAGCTAACTGAGGGCAGGAACCTCTGCCTTCCTGTTCAGTTCTTTCTGTATACTACTATCTAGAAGAGTGTCTGTCTCCTAATAAGATTCAATACATATTTGTTGAATATCTAATGTGAAGTGATTCAGTAGATGAAGGAACTGAAAAGTGACTGAGAATACCCCATTATTCTTCATTGTATGACATATATCAACTTTCTTTGATTTTTAATAGTGTATTAGGATCATTAGAGTTTGTAAAAGGAAAGAAGATACAGAGCCAGTATACATACATACATACGTATATATATACACACACATAACCACGTTGAACCTAGCTGACAAATGACTTTCAAATCTATATTTGATACTTGATTTTTATATTCAATGGATTCAATGGAACATAAATTTCTGAGGAAATTAAATGTTCTGGATGTAATCAGAAACTTAGGTTCTTATAGTTTAGGGAGATAGAGAGTGGCTTGATCACTTGAGATAGATACAAGAGTAAAAAGGCCATATAAGCAAATGTAGGTTGTGGGATTTTGGATCATTTAAAATTTTTTAGCTTGATGTTTCAGAGAAATACTTATAACTAACATCTATATTATTCAGTCTTTATTTTCAAGAATTAACTTCTTACCATAAATACTCAGATGGGAATAGCAATCTAGATTTAATTGTAGTGCTTTAGGAGGGTGACAACTCCTTGGCTGAAATTCATAAAAACAAACTGAAACAAGAACAAACAAAAACAAAACAATGAAGCAAAGTTTCTAAAAACTCCCCAGCTTATTTGGTAGTTAAAGAGCAGAAATAACATGTACATTCCCATTATACTCCTCATAATAGCATAGTGTGAGGAAAATATTTGTTAATAACATATAAGTTCCCCTTATATTCCTCATAATAGCAAGTGTGAGGAAAATATTTGTTACATTGGCAAGAGAAGGGTCAGTAGGCTTACTAGGACAGATTATTTGGACAAGATAAGTTTCTTTTTGTTTTTACTTTTTTATCTTGAGAGATGGTAGAGATTTTATACTCTCTTTGAAGCTATGAAGTAATGATGACTAATGTTTCATAATTTACATAGCTAATTTCATTTACCTTTGATGTTTCTATCACATTTTCAAACATTATAATTTTTTTCCTCTCTAATGCCACACTTCTGTCCCTGATAGCACTTAGCACAGAGTTTTGCATACAGTAAGTGCTAAAACATTTTTTGAATAAATTGTCATCAGGAAACATATCTTACATATAAATTATATTTTCCCATGATCCGCATATAAAAAATAAAACCTCTTGTCTGAGAGAATTTAAAACCTATGCCTCTCCAACTCTTCAGTCTCCAAATCAAAACAACCTATAATGTTAAATTTGTGGAACCAAGAGGTATGAGTGTGTGTTTAATAAGTTAACTTCATATGACTTTATGCTGGTGAATTATATTAAAGAGAGCCAGAAAAGCAACCAAGCTTGAAGTAAATATTATAAATTCATAAATCCAATATTTCAAATGTTTAATTAGCTATCACAGCATGATCCCTTCCAGGTATAGTATTGTTTAATTTCCTGACAATATACAGCTTTCTTCTTCTCTTTGGCATTAAGGTTTTTATTGAACAATTTGATGCATTTTACTGCAGGAAACCAAAGAAAGGGTCAAGAGAAACCTTTGAATGTCTTCCTTAAGATTTTAGCAGAAAAATGACAAAATTCACATTTAATTTGTCTTTGAGACAGGAAGTTTCTGCATGGAAGAGACTACTCTGTTGTTTTAGTTTAATGGTAATATATTTGAGAGAGGACTTTGTGGTACATTAGTGCTACTTGGGGACAGCTAGGTGTATGAACTACAGTGCATTTTCTTAAGTTGTATGTCCATTGGATTCATATACTAAATATTCTCATTAGGCCAGGGATGGAAAATAAACCTCAAAAACCTGTCAAAAACTGTACGAAAAGTGAGCCTGAGAGACTTCATTCCTACAAGGTTGGGGTTGTGGAAATCACTGGCAGTTTGGAATTACTGCATTGTTTGGGAACTTAGGGTGTGAATACTAGCTGCTCTCATTAGGCACAAAAAGAGAAAAGAGAGCTGCTAGCATCTGCCAGGATGGGATGTTAGTGCTTTTCCAGAAGCTAAAGGAAGAAGTGACACCAGTTCTTTTCCAAATGTAAAATGTCCTTATTTCTTCACACAAACATCAATAAACAACAATAAAAGATATAACTGGAAATGCAGAAAACAAACAAAGAGATAAACTAACTGCCTGGGTATGGTTTTCCCTACACATTTGTTATGGGTTGAACTGTGTCTCTCCAAAAAGATATGTTGAAGTTGTAATACCAAGTGTCTGTAAATGTGGCTTTATTTGTAAACAGGGTCTTTTCAGATTTAATCAAGTTAAGATGAGTACTCAATCCAATAAGTCTGGTGCCCTTATAGAAAGAGGAAAATTTGAACACAGACACACAAGTAGAAAACTATGTGAGACAGGCAGAGATTGGAGTAACGCATCTATAAACCAAGGAATGCCAAGGTGATGGGAACCATCAGAAAGTGGAAGAAGCAAAGAACGATCCTCTCCCAGAGGCTTTGGAAGCAGCAGGCCCTGACACTTTGATTTTGCCCTTCTGGCCTCCAGAACTGTGAGAGAATAAATTTCTGGGTTTCTGTAAGCCTCCCAACTTGTAATACTTTGTTATGCCAGCCCTACAAAGCTAATGAAAGACTATTCTTACTTAGAATGTTATGCTAATATCCATTTATAATTACCCAAGTAATCCCCATTTCAGTTATATACAGGGAGAAATTACATACTTATTTAAAAGCTTAGTCAGTGTTTCTGTTATTGTTGCTTTTTTAGTTTTTTCCATTAATTGTCCTAACCTTATGTATTTATTTATTTTTATATTGTACTACTTTATAGGTAGAGTCTTTAGATGGAGTTACATCTACATTAATATTTACATGTTATAATAAAATAATATGGCAATGAATAGATCTTTAGATTGCACATAGAAACCATACATTAGCATATATAAATGTTTTAAATGTTTGTTTATAATGGCTGCTGGATAAAAGGGTGTATTCCTGACTTATGATCACCAATTAAAAGTCTGTATTCTAATATTACATTCAGAATTATTTTTGGCTAACTCATAAAACTTAGATCTTCTCTGTCTTCATTAAAGTGCAACTGTTTAAGCTTTCTATAATTAAAGGCAATCTTCTTCCTTACATAACCAAAGGTCAATCCCTGGCATGTAGTACTCAAATGCATTGTTAGAAAAGTAAAAAGATGAAAAAAAATTCATTTTACCTCCCATAATGCTACCTCACCATTATTTTTTCTCTCCCTATTTCTCCTACTTTGACAATGGAACCCTATTTTCTTCCTGAAATACTAAATCACAAAAGTTGTTTCGCATTCTACTTAATAATTTTAATGGTAGTCAGATGAATTCCCTATAATTACATGAGATATATTCGAATGGTATTTCTTTCTTAAATCACTCACCTACAAGTATCTATTATACACCATTATATGTCAAATATGATAACAATTGGTAGAGATGAAAAGATAAATAAAACATAGCTTCCCTCTTCTAAAAACTCAGTCCTCTGAAAGAAGTAGATATGAAAATAAATAAATTATAATTCAACATGATATATGGCACTACAAGGGAAAAAACTGTTGCATCATTAAGAATGGAGTAAATATTTCTGCCTGAGACGCACTTTGGAGGATACACTGATGTGGTAACATGTAACTTGTTTTAGCAGAAATTCCCTGGATGTTCATCAACTGCCCTGTGATTTTTTCCCTTCCTGGAGCTTTGAAACTAGAAAGGCCATGTGACTATTTCTCACCAATGAAAACAGAAATGGCACATGGCATTTCCAGAAGTGGCCCTTAAAATTGCTCATAAGACATTTCTTCTCTCAACACTTGATTAAATGTAGAGAATCCAATGGAGGACTCTGAGACCATAGAAAATCAGTGTTGAAATAAAAGTTGTCTGGGTTCCTGCATTACTCTGGAAGGCAACCTGCCAAATACCCAATAGTGTGACATACATCTTATTTTATTATGTTTAGCCACTGAGATTTTGAAGCTGTTTGTTACAGCATTTATTCTATACTGACTAATGCACCACCCTTGCTATATACAGTTAATATATTGAAAGTTGAAGACTTAATGAAAGCTTTCCAGACAAAGGGCTGACATGCACTTTAGGAATAAGGAACGGCATGTATAAAGAAGTTAAATCTGTTCATTCCGAAAAGTAGTGGAATATCCTGAGAACCATCTCCATCAGTGAAGAGTGTTATGTTATCCTGCAAAAATGAAGAGTGGACTTTCAAAGGAGTATCAGGAAATAGGACAGCAAGTTGAATGGCTTTGGAGAGATTTATGAATCGAAGAAGGGAAAAGGAAACCAAGAGCAGAAAATATTTTTAAAGCAAAAGAATGTAAATGACATAATCAGATCTAGTTTCCTTCCACCTTCATTATTACCCTCCCTTTTCTCTTTTTATTTTTTATTTTATAGATAGGGGTAATTCTTAATAGTGTAGTTAAGGGTGAGGCTGTGAGAAAGACTTGGTGGTTGGGAAGTCAGTTGGAATGTCACTGAAGCAGTTCAGAAGTGATATTATTAGGACCCAGGTTTGGTAAGGAATTCAGCTTTGATAAAATCAATTTTTCTATTTTAAAAGTAGTAGTAGTATAATTTATTCAGGGCTGTGTGCAGCCCAAAACTTTTTTACTTCTTGATTCTTAATGGACTCTTTGAAAGTGCTTTTTTTCCTAACTCAGGGAACATATACTCTTCACTAAGTGCTGTATTAAACCATTAGTGACTTCATTGTTCTTTAAACTGTATCATACCTTTTCATCTGAAAATAAAACCAGTATGTGCATCTACTTTTAATATGCTGATTACCCTGACTAAAGGTCCTATGCACAACTAAGAAAGAGTAAAAGGTTTCAGGGTTTCAAGAATCAGATATCCCGTCTGACTCTGAGAAACTATAATTTTATATTAGAAGATCTCATGCAGGAGAACAAATAAGACAGTGCTTATGTAGATCGGGAGACATAAAAAATAAATAAATGCAATTTATGTGCTCTCGTTAAGCATCAGAGACCTCTGATTTAAAATTCATATCCTCGGTAAAAAATGATTCCTGTTCCACTCTGGCAGGATTTCTCCGGAAAAAATTGTAGAGCAGGTAATTTGAAACAGAAAGCATGGCCTTAAATTCTTTGAAATAGAAAATATGCATCTAACACTTATAATATGCCTTCCTCTGTTCCAGACATGCTGAAGATATACAAGTTTATTTAATCCCAATAATAACCCAGTGAAGACCATGTAATTTTCCCATTTAATAGATGAGTAAACTGAGCAAAGAATGAGTTAATCACTTGCCCAAGGTCACATAGCTAGTGTTTTAGTCAGTGATCTCCAGAGAAAAAGCACTAAAAGGATGTGTGAAGATATACAGACACTTATTTTAGGGAATTGGCCCACACAATTAGTGGCAAGACCAAAATCTATCTGAAAGACTGGAGACCCAGGGAAGTGTTGATGTTACAACTGGAATCCTAAGGCAGTCTGTTGGCAGAATTTGCTCATTCTTGGGAGGCCTCAGTCATTATCTCTTAAGGCTTTCAACTGAATGGATGAAGCTCACTCACATTATAGAGAGTAATCTGCTCTATTCAAAATCTACAGATCTAACTGTTAATATAATCTAAAAGAAATCTTCACAGTGACATCTAGATTGGTGTTTGATCAAATATCTGAGTACTGTGGTCAAGCCAACCAAATTGACACAGAGATTAACCATCACTGCTCGTAAGTTTTAGGGTCAAGATATAAATACAAATGGTAGAAGACTGGTGGGAAAACTGTAACAAGAAAAACTCTTTAGCCCAAAGGAAAATTTGTGAAATGTGGATTTTATTTTCTTTCCATAATCCATTCTTCTAGAAGTCTCTTATTTTTACCTTCGTTTCTTCAGGTAGTTCTACCAAAGTGTGCCTTGACAATAGATAAAGACCCATCATTTCAAAATTATAAAAAATGATTGATACTGTTATATGTTTGTCCAAACTAATACAAAGTGCAAAACTAAGAGGGAACCCTCACTTTTTGCACCATGAAACTTCCAATAAATCAATCTACATAAATCCAATCCTAGAGAAAGTAATTTGGGACTCAGATTGTAAGAAATGTTTTTGGGTCCTGTCAGTTCTCACTCAGACTGTTTTTGATTTTTGCTTTTATTGATTTGCTTGTTTTTCTGCAGGTAGTAACATTATAATACTGTTTAAATTGCCAGAGTATCAGTGTGAGTTAAAATCATATTCTGAACACAAATTGAGCTTATTTTGCACAGCAGCACTGCTGTGATGAAAGTAAAGATAATTGTTACCTGATGCACTAGCCATGAAGAATAATTAAATAAATTTCCCTATTGCCCAGCCTATTAATATTGAAGAACTCATATGTGAACAGATGGATCAAATTTGGCAGTATTTTTCACAGTCTTTAAAAAATATACCCCAACAGAATTTATACAATACTTGCATATTCTGTTTCAGCCAGGCTTGTTTCAGCTAATCAAGCTTTCCAAAAATCGAAAAGAATTACTCAGAACTTGAAGTAAACAGAATATTTTTTTCATAGTACAAATGGCATGGAAGCTGGTGATCACGTGGACTGTATAAATGTTTCAGACTGTCACATCATGCTTCGAACTCTGGCAGGAGAACAGTTAAAGAATAATTGCTCTTGGTTCTGAAGTTCAAGCAAAATAATAATAATAGCTTCAATTGAATGACATTTCCATCGTATTATGCATTATGAGTGCAGATACACAATTGTCCTAGTCATTCAAACTTGAAATTTATTGCTACTGGTAACAACAGACATATGTCTACTAAGTAAGGATGCACAAAAATATTACAGGGATCAAAAAAGGAATCTTGAATCTGTTTTGGGGACTCCCTTAAATTGTCCTCTAGGAGAACTCTACAAATAATTATTGTTTATTAAGTGTAGGTACAATATGTCATGCACTACACAAGACAATTTAAATATATTATCCCACTTAATCCCTAGGAAAACACTGAAATGTTGACATTTCTATTCTCATGTCACAGATTGATACTGAAGCTTACAAATATTAAGTAACTTATTATTATCAAATAGTATTCAGTACAGCCAGAATTTGAGTTCATTTTGTTTAACTCAAAGTCAAAACACTTATTCACCAAGCCATACAGTTTTTCTGTATATGGGCTGGGATTAAAAACTAGAGATAGAAGATGAATACAAACAAATTGTTTGTTTGCTTGCTTGCTTGCTTGGTTTTTGTTTTTGCTATTGTCATTTTTAGACAAGGTCTCACTCTGCCACCCTGGCTGGAGTGTAGCAGCGAGATCATGGTTTATTACAGCCAAGAGCTAATGTTTATAGTGTCTGATGCTTCCTTCTAGGAACTGTGGTAGTTGCTTTCTGGATTTGCTGTGTTATTTAATACATATTACAACCCTACGAAGTAGGTAATGTGATCTCCATTCTGACAGCAAGAAATCTTAAATGTCCAAAAGGCTAATATTATTAGATAATACAGTTAAAAAGTGATAAAGCCAAGCTCCAAAACCAATTTAGTTAACCTCTTAATATTGCAGTCTCATAATGGTCCAATCAGTCATCCAAAACTGAGTACAAAACTGGGGAGGTGCTTTTTGCTTCTCCCTCCTTCCTACTACCCACTACCAAATAAACACAAAATGCTGCCAACTTTAAGTTCTAAATAATTACAGATTCCACCTTCTCTTCCCCAAATCCTCAACCATTATTTTGTTTCAGGCCATTCTTATCTTTGCCTAGAAAAGTCCCATCTGTCAAGAGTATGACTGATATTTGTTGAACTTTTTATGAATAGGAGAGATTGCAGAAATTTATCTTGTCTCAGGAACAAGCCAGGGAAGAGGGTGCAGGAGTGCTGCCCTCCTTTTCTTGCTGACAAAGGCCTGTAGCCTCTTTTCATGGAGAGATTATAGGGCTGAAATTATTTCTGGAGAAAGTCGAGGAAGAAGGTACTGGGAATGCCATTCCTCCCATTTAGGCTAGAGGAGATTTGTTCTGCATTTGATAAGTAGAGGCCAGAACCACTGGGAACTGCTGGAAAAGCATGCAGCCAAACCCCTTTCCAGGGGAAGTTGGAAGCTGGGCTGATCCCTAGGGCTACAGCTGCTGGAAGTGCTTGTGCAGCTCAAAATCCCCTTTGTTCCTTGTGCTTGAGGGAAATCCTTCTCTGCCCTGTCCCTGCCATTCTTCTACCACAGTGAATTAACAGCCAAATCCTCTGGCAGGGACTACAAAAGTTGGGCACTATATGTATGATATAAGCCCTTCAGACCGCTTGGGAAGAGCCTAGGAGTTGTGATTTTTTTTCCTGAGTGTAAGGCATTCTGCTCAGGGTGGGGCTAGTGCATGAGTGGATCTCCACTTTACCACCCATTTCGATGTGGGTATCTTATTAGTTATCCAGTGTATTTGAGTCTTTCAACTGGATTCTGGCTTTCTCTGGACAGAATTGATCCATGTGTAGGTGTTTATTAGGTGTGTCTGTAGGACGAAGAATAGTTAGGAGTTTCCCATTCCATTATATTGCTGATGTCACTCTCCTTTTGCATTTTTATGCATCTGTTAATTTACCAATATTTATTGGTTACATATTGCAGTGAATGGCCGAATATTAAAATTTAAATATCATAGTCTAAAATTTTAAAAATTCTTACTCTCTAGTAACATAAGTACATATAACTTCATGTTTAAAAAGAAAAAGAAATGAAAGAAAGTCATACATTTCAGAAGAAAGTCTCATACTAAATTCTATTGTTTTGAAAGAGAGAAGCACTTATGGACGGAAAATCAGGTAAGGTGTCATGGAACATTTATACTGGACCTTTCTTAAAAGAGTGGTCAGGATTTGAAAACATAGAACTTGAAAAGTTGGAATGACTCTGTCCTCCTAAGAATGCTTTTAAAAAACAAAGAATTAGTTTTCTTTACCATGGAAAAGGAACGCAGACACTGTATTAATTAATACATCAAGTGATTATAATTGTTGATTAAAAAAAGCCAAACTCTAAAATATTTAAACAGATTTATTTTAATTCACATGTGAGAACCATGACCCATGAAACAGACTTAGGAGGTCCTGAGAACATGTGCCCCTGGTGGTTGGGTTACAGCTTAGTTTTATATGTTCTGGGGAGATATAAGACCCAGTCAATACATGTGAGGTATGCATTGGTTTGGTTCAGAAAGGCAGGACAACCCAAAGCAGGGCTGACAGGTCATAGGCAGATCCAAAGATTTTCTGACTGGCAATTGGTTGAAAGATTTAAATTATTATCTAAAGACTTGGATTCAATAGAAAGGAATATCTGGGTAAAGATAAAGAGTTCCGGAGCCCAAGGTTCTTATTATGTAGATGAAGTCTCATAGGTGGCTACCCTTAGAGGCAATAGCTGGCAAATTCAGACCTTTAAAAGGTGCTAGACTCTCAGATCATCTCTTCAAGATTAGAAAAAGACCTGGAAAGGAAAGGGAAATATCTGCAGAACATAAATTTCCCCTAAAAGAGACAGCTTTGCAAGGCCATTTCAAAATATGTCAAAGAAACATATTTTCAGATAAAATACTTTTATTTTCTTTTAGGGCCTGGTATGTGTCATGTGATGCTATACTAGAGTCAAGTTGAAATTTGGCATCTTATTGCTAAGTCTGTTTTGTCAATCTTAACAATTTCTGTTTTAATGTCAGTGTTGGTCAGTTGTGCCCAAACTCCGAAGAGAGGAGAGTATAATGAGGCTTGTATAACCCAAGTGTCCCATCATGGCCTGAACTAGTTTTTCAGGTTTCTTTGGAATCACTTTGGCCAAGAGGGGGATCCAGTCAGTGAGTTGAAGGACTTAAAATTTTATTTTTGGTTAACATATTTTTGTCAATTATTTATTGATAGAAATTAATTCACAATTTAATAATTATTAAAATGTTCGGCTTTCCTTTTAGTTGTTCTACTACATGAGGGCAAGGACTCTATCATGTAGCAGATCATTAAAGAAAAACCAAAAAAAGGTGTTTGATGAGTAAATGAGTAAAAGGATAAACAAAATCTTCCACTTTTTCTTCCCTTGAGTGTTGGGAAGCTGATTTAGCATTTAAAAGATTTCAGGGATATGGAAAGAAAGGTATTCATTGGTATCTCAAAGGCATTAGGATAACTATATATGAATAAAACTATTTTAGAGCTTTGAGTATCTTTGTAAGGAAGGTGCATTTTTTATTCTCATGAGGATACATGTTCCTAGAAATTGATTGTATTTCTTGAACATAAGCCCAAAAAACACACAAATAAGCAAGCAAGAACAATAAAATAAAGTTTATCACCAAGAGGTTAAGAACTTCACAGAAAATTAGTTAGACGAAATAGACGACAATAATTACCGTGTATATGTCCCTTTAAATGAACTCCCCCTTTCATGCCATGTCACATAAGTTGTCTGGAATATCAACGGGCAAAAAAAAAGTCAGGAATGTAAATTACTTAGTGATCATATCTAGTGACCAACTTTAGAATTTAGGAGTAGACATGTTCCATTTAATTTGGCTAGATGAATAAAAAGTTTATCAGCCCATTTGGCTGAGATTCCCTTGAAAAATATGCAACAATATCAAATATATCAGATTTGCTTGTAATATTCGTTATAGATGCATTCTGTGGATAGTATCAAAAGGTACTCTACAAGCTAAACCTTCCAACAGGTTACCTAACTCGTATTTGTAAGGAAAACCACAAGTGACACACTAAAACTGGTAAGTAGTTTCTTAAGAGATATTTTAAAATGTTAAATTTCACCTTGAAAAATGAAATGGTAAATTCTTAATAAATGTTTCAAACTCTGAAGTTAGACTAGTTCAGTAGCCTACTATTCTTATGCATGAGATTGAAATACCATACATTTATATTTTACATACAGGAATAAATTCAATTAGACATTAGCAATGATCTAATTAGCTAAATGATTACTAGTTTCCATTACACATACTTCCATGGTCTTATTTGGAAAGTGGCTATTTCATTTTTTAAAAATGCTCAAAGAAAATATTAAAGTCTAAATGACTAACTTGGATTCAGATTTTACAATCTAGTATAGATTGTCTTTATCTCATTTCAACATAGTCATAAAGTATAGTGTTTAAAAATTTTTTAATAAAGAAAGGGGACCTCAAAACCAATTAGTCTAGGGTTCACAGAAGTCATAATATGGCCCTAGGCTAAACATGCTCTTGTAGCCAGAAAGCCTTCAGGCAGAAAGTCAGGCATACAAAAAGTAGGACATTACAATATCTGCTACAGGGTATTTTCAAGTGTTAAAATATTTGCTTTTTGTGAAACACTCACTGTGTGCCATTTACTCCCCATCCTGTCATGTAATTATCCCCTAATATATGCACATACACTCTCACAAATGCTTCTGATAAATTAGATTTATTTTTTCTTACTGACCCATTTAAAAGTAACTGCATCTGGGAAACATTCTCTGATCCCATGTCTGGACTAGATGCAGTGTTTATGTACTTTCAAATCCTTTTATATTTCCCCTGTTACTGTGCTTTTCATTCTGGGATTTTATATTCACCTGCATTCTTCCTCTCTACTAGATTATGCCTCTTGTGGGGGTAGAATCCATTTTTGCACATGCCTGGACCATGTAAGCACAGTGACTAGCACATAGTACGTAACAAATAAATACTGGACAAGTTAAACTGATTAGTAGTTATGAAATTATTATTAGTATTTGAAATCAAGTTTTTTAAAAAGAGTATGCTGGTACATGTTATGTAAAGTCTGCTGTCTGGACATTGTTTTCCAGAATCATCTTCTCTGTACACTTCTGGGTAAAAGTTAGCTAAAAGAGGAAAGTGCATGAGATTTGGCAGAAGTAAAGCAGAAACCACTACTCTCAGAATGTTGTCACAGTCAGCCAAAGTGACAGACAGATGGAGATGCCCATCTATTTCTCACTCTTCTTTGTTTCACATCCAACTCGTCTTCCTGACTGCTGGCCATGCTAAACCAAAAGTGGATTCAAGCCCACTTAAGTTAAGGGCTTGGCTGTGGACCTACAGCAGTGATGACTACACATAAGGAACAGCTTCCTCAGAGTTGGCAGTTTAGTTTCAACAGAACTTGTCAGGGGGTCCCTGTTGATGGTTCCTCTTTAGGGTCCAAATATGCTTGGTTTCTTTGATGTCTCTGAAAGCTCCAACTTGGTTTAGGCATTTTGATTATCAACTCTTTCTCCCATTCCCCATTTCCAGATTTGTAGTGCCCCCATTCGCCCATATTTGTTATATCTAATTCTTATAAAGTATCAATTTTTCCTATATGTCTAATTGTATAGTTGTACTATAACTTATTAAACTACTCCCATAATGCCATACATTTAGTTTGTTCTCACCTTTTCAATCTTAACACTGTAAAAAAATAGTCTTAAATATAAGTAAACTTTCATCAATATATCCTAATACATTGCAGTATTGATCTTGACATTTTTTTCAGGCTGTGGGACTCCTACATGTCATGCGTTCTTTTAGTGAGCAATGTTGAAAGAAAATTGGAAGAACTGTTTATGTTTTAATGTTTCCAATGCTTGTGTAACAGGATGTATTCATCAGAGTTCTCCAAAGAGACAGAACCAATAGGATATAGATGATGATGAAGATGATGATAGATGATAGATAAATAGACAGATAGGTAGATGACAGATAGATTGGTAGATAGATAGATAAGATAGATAGAGTGGGGATTTATTATGGGAATTGGCTCATGCAATTATGAAGGCTGAGAAGTCCTGCAACAGGCTATCTGTGCCAAAGGCCTGACAGCCTGGGGTGAGGGGAGAAGAGAGGGTGTTGTTAAGTCCAGAATCCACAGGCCAGAGAGCCTGGATTATGCTTTCTAAGAGCAGGAGAAGCACGTCCCAGCTCCAGAAGAGAAAGGGTACATATTTTTCTATGTCTTTGTTTTATTATTATTTTTTCTAATCCAGGGTCTCAGCCAACTGAATGGCACCCATCCACATTGAGGGTGGATTTTCCCCACTTGGTCAATGGACTTGATAATCTAAAAAAGCTGAGTTTGAAAAATCCTGGCCAAAGTAATTTTTTTAAAATAAATTTTCCCTCTGTGTCTCCTCGCTGTCAAGACAAGATGAGTGGTTCGCAGTAGTGTGAGGGGAGGCCTTTCATCCACCTCAAGCCTAATATGAGAAACTTTAGAGGGCCACATGGAAGATTTGACATGTATTACCTGGAATTTTTTAGGAGAGGTGAGGCGGTGAAAGTGCAGAAATTAATGGTAGTTGGCCTAAATCCAAAATACTAAAGATAAAAATCTAGGTCTGGAATGCCCTGTCTAGTGGTAGAGGGAGAAAAAGGTGGCTACATTGGGAGGAAGCTGTGTATAGTAGACATGAGTATGACCTATGAACCAGATGTGGGACACTTTGTAGAGAGCCAGCCAGGAATTATCTTCACAGGGACTTTGCCCAAGAGACTCTCTTGGAGGCATTGTAGTACTCCAATATAGAGTGGTGTTGAAAAGGTTTTAAAATGCCAGGAACTGAGGGCTCGAATAATAAGAAAACCAGAGAAAATCCAGCTCATCATAGAACTTTTAGTTGGATGTTCTCAATGAGAAAATCTCTGAGAAACCCACAGAAGCATTCATGAGAGAAAAGCCACATTTACAATTGACTATTTGCAGTATGCACCAATGCCATTCACAAATGTACCAGTAAAATAAGCCCTTTTAAGTCTCATATCATCTCTTCTGCCTTGCTCACAGCTATAACTAGAAGGTTGGAAACAGCAGAGAATGGGCAGAGGTACAAGGGAAATAAATATTAACTTAAAAACATAGAGAAGAGGTTTAGTAGGCCCTTCTTCACCATTGCAAGCTTCTCAGATTCAAGTTGTTCCAAGATAAGTGAGGTAAGAAGACACAACTTTAAAAGATGTTCAGAATTTCTATATTAGACTGTTGGGTATTATAACAGCTAAATTATAACTTTTATTTGGCCAAAGTAATCAAAATAAATTGTAATATATTAGAAGGATTGAATAGTTATAGCCTTCTGAAATTTCACCCAAGATGCAAAGAAGAATGAGTCCACAGATTTACATGAAAAACAAAAAAAATGTATCCTATTCAAACCCTATAGAATCCTGTTCTTGCAGCATAATGGTTACATTCATTCTGGTTATAAAAACAACAAAAGCATACATCTCTGCATATACAAAAAGAAAAACTGTCATAAAAGTTTAGAATTTACCAAGGGGAAAAACAAAAAATACAGTTCCATAGATTGACAGTCTAATGAGATCTCAGGTTTAACCCATATAAAGAGGTAAAGTATCTGCCAGGTTATGCTAAGTCAATGAATCAGCTTTGTTATACTTTACTTGTTTGAAATTTTTTTTAAAAACTACCTGTTTTTTTTAAAATTTCGTCTATTATTTGCACTCTAACAAAGTTGCAAAATGAGTAGTTTTTAACATTAAATTTTTATTTTATTAAAATGATTTAACAGTAACTAAAACAGCATGGTACTGGTACCAAAACAGAGATATAGACCAATGGAACAGAACAGAGGCCTCAGAAATAATGCCACACATCTACAACCATCTGATCTTTGACAAACCTGACAAAAACAAGAAATGGGGAAAGGATTCCCTATTTAATAAATGGTGCTGGGAAAACTGGCTAGCCATATGTAGAAAGCTGAAACTGGATCCCTTCCTTACACCTTATACAAAAATTAATTCAAGATGGATTAAAGACTTAAATGTTAGACCTAAAACCATAAAAACCCTAGAAGAAAACCTAGGCAATACCATTCAGGACATAGGCTTGGGCAAGGACTTCATGTCTAAAACACCAAAAGCAATGGCAACGAAAGACAAAATTGACAAATGGGATCTAATTAAACTAAAGAGCTTCTGCACAGCAAAACAAACTACCATCAGAGTGAACAGGCAACTTACAGAATGGGAGAACATTTTTGCAACCTACTCATCTGACAAAGGGCTAATATCCAGAATCTACAATGAACTCAAACAAATTTACAAGAAAAAAACAAACAACCCCATCAAAAACTGGTAAAAGGATATGAACAGACACTTCTCAAAAGACGACATTTATGCAGCGAAAAAACACATGAAAAAATGCTCACCATCACTGGCCATCAGAGAAATGCAAATCAAAACCACAATGAGATACCATCTCATACCAGTTAGAATGGCAATCATTAAAAAGTCAGGAAACAACAGGTGCTGGAGAGGATGTGGAGAAATAGGAACACTTTTACACTGTTGGTGGGACTGTAAACTAGTTCAACCATTGTGGAAGTCAGTGCGGCGATTCCTCAGGGATCTAGAACTAGAAATACCATTTGACCCAGCCATCCCATTACTGGGTATATACCCAAAGGATTATAAATCATGCTGCTATAAAGACACATGCACACGTATGTTTATTGTGGCACTATTCACAATAGCAAAGACTTGGAACCAACCTAAATGTCCAACAATGATAGACTGGATTAAGAAACTGTGGCACATATACACCATGGAATATTGTGCAGCCATAAAAAATGATGAGTTCATGTCCTTTGTAGGGACATGGATGAAGCTGGAAAGCATCATTCTCAGCAAACTATCACAAGGACAAGAAACCAAACACTGCATGTTCTCACTCATAGGTGGGAACTGAACAATGAGAACACATGGACACAGGAAGGGGAACATCACACACCAGGGACTGTTGTGGGGTGGGGGGTGGGGGGAGGGATAGCATTAGGAGATACACCTAATGCTAAATGACGAGGTAATGAGTGCAGCACACCAACATGGCACATGTATACGTATGTAACAAACCTGCACGTTGTGCACATGTACCCTAAAACTTAAAGTATAAAAATAATACAATTTTTAAAAAAAGAAAGTAGAAATTCCAAGTAAAAATATTAAAAAATCATTTTATATATCAAATAAACAAATTTCTTCATTTTTCATTTTTAAATATATAATATAAATATATTCTTTGATACTCCTTTACATTTTGACTTTCTTTCTAAAGCCTATCTATCTATGATAATTTGGTCACAAAATTCTTAGCCAAGAAACAAATTTTACTTTCACCTATGCACCAATAGGTAATACAGAATGTGAGATTTGTTGTGAGAGCATAATATAAATATGCAATGATGGTGTAAAGTTGTGACTGAAAATATTATAATCAATACTATTGTTGTGCACTGACAAAGAGATATTTTGCTTCTGTTTTAGACAAAATTATATTCAATAACCATCAATAAAATATGCCAAAAGGCATACATTTTAAAATGAAATACTTATCTGTTCGTTGACAAAGAAAATTACTTTCCATTACCTATGAGGAAATGCCTATTTTGTGAAGGGCAACATAAAATAAAATTTAAAAATCTATTTACAAATAGAAGATATTATTGGACCCGCAAAGAACTAGAAAGAATATTGTTCATAGAAGCCATTAAACTTAAGTTCTAGGCCACTTACTAGTTATTCATCTTAGGCAAGTCATCTAATTTTTCAACACATGATACCTTATCAGAAAACAAAATAAAACAAAAATACTAGTTAATATACACTTAGAGCTGCTATAGTTTTTAAAAAATCCACTCACATAATATCTCATTTCATTCTACTTCTGTTGAAGTACTATTATTTTCTCAATTTTACAGATAAGAAAATTGAAGTGTATACAGTTTTAGTAATTTTTCTAAAGCCCCATAGAAATGTAGGGACAGAATCAGGTTTTCGGACTATTATGATTATTTATCCATACTTAACAACCTTCCCTTATGTGTTAGTCTGTTCTCACGCTGTTAGGAAGAACTGCCTGACTCTGGGTAACTTATAAAGAAAAGAGGTTCAGTTGACTCACAGTTTCTCATGTCTGGAGAGGCCTCAGAAAACACAATCATGGCGGAAGGCACTTCTTCACAGGGTAGGAAGGCACTTCTTCACAGGGTAGCAGGCGACAGAACGAGTGCCAGCGGGGGAAAATGGCAGACACTTATAAGACCATCAGATCTCGTGAGAACTCACTCTTTATCAGGAGAACAGCGTGGGGGAAACCGCCTCCATGATTCAATTACCTCCCACTGGCTCCCTCCGGCAACACATGGGCATTATGGGAACTACAATTCAGCCAAACCATATCACCTTAGCCCCATGTGAATCCAATAAGTTAAAAGAAAAACTCTTTTGTTATTGTTCCTGCTTTGGTCCCTTGATTAGCATCAGCTGTTCCACATGACGTCAGCTAGTGCTATAAGCATCAGGTGCTCAGGTGCCTGTTAAGTTTGTAATATCAAAGACAGTTCACCTGTGTAACAGAGTTGATGTTGTCTGTTGATTGATCATTTTTCTTGAGCTGTAAGACAGTGATTACACATGGTTTCTCCATATGGTTCAGGCTTTTCAGCATGGTAGTTGTTTGCAAAAGGAAGACTCACAAAAGCAAAAGTTCTAAAAGACCAAGAAAGAAGCTGCAGGACCTTTTTTATGATCTAGATTAGCCTGTGAGACAAAGCAATGTCATTCTACTGCATTTTATTGGTTACAGAGAAGCAGCCTGGATTTAATGTGGAGGGAAGCTACCTTGGCATGAACACTCAGAGACTGGAATTATTACGGGAAAATTTTGGAATCTAGTTACCACATTGACTACAAAGCTACTGCATCAAATTGTCTTTGTATGATGGTATCTGCCTCAATTATTTCAAGTGTGGTTACTGAATATAAAATGGAAAACAATTAATACCAGAATCATATATCTCTGTCCACTAAACTAGAGTACTCTGACCATATGACATGCTTATAGGAATCTAAAGTAAATTATTTTCTTTCCACATGTATCTTTCTACTAAAAACACCTTATACCTAAAACAGAGTGAAGATGTAGATTTCGATGTCAGTTTGACTTATGTTAAAATCCTGACTCTACCAATTACAAACTATGTAACATTGATATAATAATTGATAATGTTATAGGGTTTCAGTATACTTGCTAATAAATAGAGAATCATAAAAATTAGATATAAAGTAGCTACTTCTTTTGTTGGTTGTGAAGACTAAATAATATAGTGCATTAAGAGTACTTAGTATGAGACCTGAAAAGTAGTAGTTAAATATATGGCAGCTACTTTTATTATATACAGCCAGCAATTTAATGTAGCAAATATAAATTTTAGAGTATAAACATAGTGAACAGAAAATGTAACTTTTTTTTTCACAATTAATTTATAGCCTTCCCACCTTTCTCTAAGATAGTCTCAGTGGGTTGTACAAGGAAATCTCAGATAACCTTGGGAATATTGAAGAGCAGAGAATTCTGTGCTGTGTTCCCAATGGGATCCTGGGAAAATGTTTTAAAATGCCCAATTTTTCTCGTTCCTAGCATGTGGCACACATGGGACAAAAATCCTTAAGTTTTACCTGTTACCTCATGATTCCAGGTTGTTTTAGAAAGAGCAAATGTTTCCCAAGTGCCACGGAGTGGTAAGTTGGTAGCTGAGAGGGAAAACAACAACAACAACAACAACAAAACAAAACAAAACAAAACAAAAACACCAGGAAAGGGCTTGCATTTAGGTTCAGTGTATTGCAACAGTGCTGCAACCTGAAAGAGGACATCTTAACAGATGATGACATGGCCATGTGATGGAAGCCTAAAGGCCATCCATTGCCCATTGCCCCGTCCTTTACCACTGCTAGAGCTCCCTAGAACCAAAGATAGAATCTTGGGAAACAGAGTGGGCAAGGCAATACAATAAATTGATGGGGATTATAATTCTTTCCTTCATTAGAATAATATTTTTGAAAAATAATTTTCATTCAATTATAGAGAGAATGTAACATGTTTATACTTGAATTACTTGCTGAGATTTGCATCAGGTGCATATGCATCGAAAAGAAAGATAATTACAAAGAGTTTCCCAGTTATTTTTTTGTTACATATCAAGTCATAGTTCTGCTATCATATATGGAAACCTTTATCACCAGCCTACCATAAAATCGGTTTAAAGACTCATTCTTATTGTTAGATAAATTAGCTTGTGGGTATAATTGGGTATGCACTATATTGAACATTCCAGATTATTTCCATGTGTAACTTTATGAAAATCTATGTTAAGTTTAAATCTCTGTTTTTTTTATTTGAGATAGGTTGTTGGAATTATCAGAAAATAAAATGAAATATAGTGACAGAGTGTAAATCACATAAGTAGAGATCACTTATGTACAGGATATAAAAACTTCCTAGAGTCTACAGAGATCTTCCTGGCAGCTGCTCAAAAGCCCATTTTCAAGTATGAAGGACAGAAATATTCACTTCTAATGAGTTTTTATTTGTCCTGCTATGGCATGGGACTTAAGATCTCAAAACAACTGGGCCGCTGTGAATTAATATATCATTTTCTCCTGTTTTCTATGTAGCACAGTGTTGCGTTTATATAGCACCATGTCAAACTTCATAAATCAACTTCTGAGACAGAGGATAAACAGCCACATAACAAAAACCATGTGGACAAATGCTTGAGCTCACAAGTCACAGCTCACTGAGCAGCTTTCCCAAAAGCATCTACCTCAGCTCCTGACAGTGACTTGCCCAGAAAATGCTGCATTTTGCTTCTCTGTTTTCACCAAACTCACCCAGGCTGATGACATGCAATCAAAGCTTCAAAAACAAATCAATGAGTGCCTTACGTTCCGAGGTCTTTGTTCTTATCTGGCAAGCAGTGACAATGACAATGGATCCAGTACCTTATGCATGGTGTAGCATGGCCAAACCACTTGTGTTTTTTGTTTTAGTGCTTCACTGAACAGGATCTAGCATAATTTTTCTAAGTCAGTATGAAGTGTCTCTTGTTGGAATATTGTGAAAATTGCACTCTTTTCAGTCACTTTGCAATCAGTTCTTAAAACTGCAGGGGGAAACAGTGAACTGCTCCTGAAAATTTAAATTCACCATGTAAACCTTGACTTGCTATGGAAATAAGTTGACTAACACTCCTGGCCCATAGTAGCAAAGAGGGATACTAGTTGTACTGTACTTTATCAAACGAATTCCTTTGGCTGTTTGGCCACAGAAATGAAAACAATTCTATTTCAGCTAAAATTTTAGAGTTTCCAAAAAGAAAATAATCTGGAGATCCATTCTCAATAGTCACCATTACCCTCTTTATTTTCCTTAATGATCAGTGGATACTCTCTACCTTAAGACTTATCCATAGTATACTGAGGGTTTTATTAATATTTTTCACTTATATTGACTTTTTTGCTCTTAATATCAAGTGTGATTCTTCCTGGAAAGACTGGTTTTGGAAGGACACCCCATGTATCTTTCTCTTTAATAGTGCATCTCCATTACTCTGTGTAACTTTTCTTTAGTGTACAAGTTTAACTATGATGTAACTAAAGGTGAGCAATAATAACAGCCATATCTAAGATGCTCTTATCTACAGATTAGTAACCTTATTCCACTTCAAAGAAGAGAGTGTTCTGCAAGAGAAACAGAGAGTGTGAACACATCTTATGGTGAAATGTTTGTTCTCTTTCTTGATAATTTAAGGGTGCAGCATAAAAAAACAGATAACTTTTGAGTATGTTTATATGGTAGGTACAATTCCAAGTTGTTTATTTATCTCATTTTTTAAATTCTCCAGAATATCCTATAAACTAGACACTACTATGATGTCCATTATATTAGTGAATAAAGGTGTAAAAGGCTATTTACCAAAGGTTACATAACAAATGGTAGGGCCAAGATTCAAACACAGGATGCCTAGTTTCTGAACCCTTTATTATATTCACTAGTGTGGTTTACAGTCAGACAACTGTAATAGATGTTTTTGTTGTTGTTGTTCTTAAAAGTTAACAGAGGGGAGCTCAGCTCCTTAATGGCAGAGTGAAGACTTTGTTCAGCTCATTCTCCCTGTAAAATAATAAAAATATAGGCAAAATAACT
Organism: Pan troglodytes; assembly: GCF_028858775.2. NCBI lineage: Eukaryota > Metazoa > Chordata > Mammalia > Primates > Hominidae > Pan > Pan troglodytes. The sequence continues at coordinate 157,529,097 of NC_072398.2, read as the reverse complement.
AAAATCTTTTATTTTATAATTCTGGCATTTAGCTAAAACCACAGAACAAACTGAAAATTGCCTATCCAAGTGAATCTACCGTAAGTCATTAAACTGGCGCGGTCAGTGATTTTTCACACTGGGGCTATTCCCATCCCTTCTCTACCTTGCTCACTGGTGCAGTAAGTAACCTAAAGCCAGTGGCACTGTAGACAGTGGAAATATTTGCCCACATTTGGAACTCTGTGAAAAGCACCATTCCAAGAGCACAGTCAATATTTTGTCCTAACTTGTCCCTTGGGATCACTATTCTTAGAGTGTGGTGGCTATTTGATTTGACTCGGAGTTGTGCTTAGTTGGGGGCTCAAAGAACTCCAAGTAGGATAAACCCAAAGAAATAGACATCTAGATACATCACAGCCAAATTGTCAAAAGTCAGGCACAAAGAAAAAAAATTTAAAGCAGCAAGAGAAAAATGATTTATCACATACAAAAGACCTTCAAACTAAAGGCTGACCTCGCTAGAAACCACAGAAGACAGTGGAAGAACATCTTCAGTGGTGACAGAAAAAGAATGTCAACTAATCTAACCTCTCCTTCAAAACAAAGAGAAAATTAAACATTTCCAGATAAATGAGAACTGAAAAAGTTTATTGCTAGCAGATTTGTCCTACAAGAAAGAAAATTTTGGGAGTGTAAATAAAGTATACTAAAAGGTAATTTGAATCCACATGAAGAAATAAAGAGTACTGATGAAGGAAACTACAGAAGTAAATATTTTACAAAGTAAACATGTATTTTTGTATGTAACACATCTTTTATCTATCTTAAATGACATTATATAAAGCAACAGTTATAAAAGTTTGCTCGGATTATAGCATAAAAAGATGGATTTTGTATGACAATAACAATCCAAAGAAGAGGACTGGAATGTGGATTCTAGTTACTTTTAATATCCAGAGAAGATGTACAAATGGCCAATAAGCATATGAAAAGATGTTCAGAATCATTAGTCATTAGGGAAATGTAAATCAAACCACAAGAAAATACCACTTCTATTGGTATGGCTAAAATCAAAACACAGGCAATAATAAGTTTGGCTAGAATGTGGAGAAGTTGGAACTCTCATACATTGCTGGTAAAAATGGAAAATGAGCAATCATTTTGTATTTTTAAAAATGGTAGTCTCTCAAAATGCTAAAGAGGAGAATTATCATATGACCCAGAAGTCATATGATACATAGCTAGGAGAAATAAAATATGCCTAAATAGCAAACTTGTACACAATGTTCACAACATTATTCATAATCTGACAAAGTGGAAATGACCCAAATATGTACCACCTGATGAATGGATAAACAAAAGTAGTATATTTATGCAATGGAATATTATTTTGCAAAAAGAAAGAAATGAAGTACTGGGACATATTACCATTTGGATAAACTTAGAATCCATTATACTTACTGAAAGAAGCCAGACAGAAAACACCAACTATTACATGATTTCATTTAAACAAAGTCTAACACATCCAAATCTATAGATAGAAAATAGAATAGTTGTTGCTTGTTGCTGGAGAAAGAGTAGAGGAAGAATGGAGAGTGACCACTTACGGGCTTAGGGTTTCTTCTTGGCTACTGAAAATATTCTGAAACTAAATTGTGATAATCACTCCACAATTCTGTGAATGTACTCTTTAAAAAACTGAATTCTATACTTCACATGACTGGATTTTATGTTATGTGAAATATATCTCAATAAAATTGTAAAAGAGAATGAGAAAAAAACACACAGCAACTGAAGAGCAGGGAAAAAGATTAAAGATAAGGAGACTTTCTTGGGTGGTTGAAAATTTGTTTGGAGGTTAATAAGTAAAATAGCCAAAAGAAAACCACTTAAAATTCTGGTATCTTCCACATTTGCGAAATAGCTGGTAGGAACAAACTAATTAGAACCATCTTCATAGTTGAGAATTCTATATTTTAAGTCAAGGCATTTGACAATTGCAAATAAAGAGCCTCAGCATTTTCTATGATTGATATGTTAGCACAATTACAAGTCCTTTTTCTACCTGTATCCAGACCAGCTTGAGACTTGGACTATTACATGTACAAAAGGCAACAGTTAGCAACTTAAAACCAAAATAAAGAAGATTTAGACAGGATTGGATAGTAACTTTCTTTGAGTCATTGTTGATTGATTTTTAAGTACTACAATGAAGTTAAATAAGACACATTTTTTTTTAAAAACTTGCATATTCCTTGACACAGAGCCAAGTAATAGGAAATGATCGCAGAGACATATATTTATTGCTGTTGCTTTACTTGTTGTTATTTAACTAGCTAAGCCTTTGTACCAGACCACTAACCACTATTGCATGTTTTTATTGTCTTTTTTAGAAATATGTATATGTGTGTGTGTGTATATATATATATATATGTATATACTACATTTAATAATTAATTGCAGCTCATGCTAAATTACTCATTCAAACTTTTGTTTCTTACAGGATAAAATTTCAAGTAGGTGGCCCCGGGGTGAAAATTAAAGTCAAAATTGAATTTCTTTTGAATAGGCAGCCACATAAGCTATAATCTAAATATAATGGTGCCACAGCATGGCTCCATATTTTCTAAGGGTGTCATATTATACAAGTATACCGTATATCACCCAGTGCTTTCAAATAATAAACCACCTTAGCTACTAAGAAAGCAATAAAGCTTTGATAGTTATAATGAATCCTTGAATCCTGAGTGAATTACTGAACGGACACAGGCATTTCAATACCATCGTCTTCCAATTTGGGACAGAGAGAGCATTCACTCACGAGGTAAGACTTACATTCTTTACACCTACAAATTATTTTTGTATTTTAGTTTCAGAAGCACATATGTCCAAGCCAATATTATTCAAACTTCTGCCTTTTTAAAGGCATTTAAAAATATATTTCACCTCAATTTAAAACACACATCATTAATTATAAAGATTAGAAAAGAAGCTAATTCAAAAGAGTGTCATCATATCAGATGCATAATTAAGACAAGTTTGTAGTCAAAGAATGGCTACAATACAGCCTCTACAGATAACCATTTTGTCACGTCTCTTGCTGACCACTGATTTCTTGCCTTTAGTAGGAATATTTTTCTGGTAATAATAACTCTGAGAATGATACTCTCTTTTTTTTCTCTGTTTCTTCATACTCTGAATTATCAAGCTAAATACTTGGCTTTAATGATACTGGCTTATCTTAAGAAGTAAATATTACATAGGTAGTATAATTATGCTACAAGGGTACATAGTCTGGATTCAAGTACTGTTTTGTATATATGTAATAACCTAAGCCAAAATATATTTCCAGGTTATTTGACATGTATCATGCTGGTCTAGGAGTAATTCACAAATCTCTTATTCTTTGTTTATTCATCCATTTACTTGTGCAAAAAATATTTAAGTCCACAATATGTGCCAAACCCTGTAATAGATGCTGAAGCAATGGCATAAATCAAAGATACGATCATAGTGATATGAAGTTTAAAATCAAGTGATATGTTCAGATATTGAATGAGTAATTACAGCTTTGATGAGTAATATGAAGTATATCCATAGCATATCATGGGAAAATACTATAAGGTAGAGGGCTCAAAGGGGACAAGAAATGGTATTTTCCTAGATGAAGGTCTTAGCATCAATGAGATAAGAGAGAAATAAAAGAAAGATTTGAGCTATAATTAAGAAATAAGACTAACAAAACTTAAACAGACATTTTAAAAATGAATTATTTATTTATTTGAGATGGAGTCTCGCTCTATCGCCCAGGCTGGAGTGCAGTGGTGCGATCTGCCCACACTGCAACCCTCACATCCCAGGTCAAGCAATTCTCCTGCCCTAGCCTCCCTGGTAGCTGGGATTACAGACGCGCCACAACACCCGGCTAATTTTTGTATTTTTAGTACAGACCAGGTTTCCCCATGTTAGCCAGGCTAGTCTGGAACTCCTGGCCTCAAGTGATCTGCCCGCCTTTTGCCTCCCAAAGTGCTGGGATTACAGGCATGAGCCACTGTGCGCAGCTTTCAACAGAAATTTTTAAAAATGGAAATGGCACAGTAGGGAGAGAAGGGATCACAGTTGCTGTTACTGGGAGCCAGTATGCTGGCAAACATTATAAATTCCTATTTGTGCATTCTGCACCTGATGTGCCAGAAGTGGGTCTGAGCGGGAACATAAGAATCAAGATAACTGGAAGATATTTATATAGTCAAGCCCGAAGTATGGAGAAATTCTGGACTGCAGATATAATTTTGGACCTGCAATTAGGGAAATTTGAACTATGAAAGGAGATGAATTCACCCAAGGTAAGTGTATAGAATGGCATACTCTCAGAAATAGGCAAATTTCCTGAGCATACAAGCTTAAGGCAGATAAAAAGTAGGCTGCACAGGTGATAAGAAGAAACACTCATAGACACTGGAGTTCTGGAAGTCCATCAAATAGTGTGTTCTAGAAAGAAAAGATTGGTCATTCTTGTTAAATGTTTACAATAGGGAAATGGAACAGGGAGTGAGTTGTGTTTATTAGAATTGATATGCTACCAAATCAACACTGGAGGAGGTTGTTTCAATAAAGTAATGAAGGCAAAAGTAGGATTGCTGTAGATTATAAGCAACCAGATTGGTTTTTTTAACCACACATCTTATTAATCATTCTCTTGCTTTAAAACTGTGGTAGCTTTCCATTACACATAAAATAAAATATTGCCTCCTTATTAGGGCCCCCCAAACTCATCCTAAACCACTGCCTTGTATATAAAATGTTTCTTGCTTACCTCTTTACATCTCCATAAAACAAAAAACCCTTTACTACATTAAGGCCTTTGAAAATTGATTTTTTGCTCTCTGAAAGAAAAGGTTGTCAAACTTTCACTTTAGAGAGTTTTTCTCCTTATTGATTTTAAATAGCTCTTTGTATTGTATATATATTAATTATGTTTCTAATATATGCTTCAACTATTTTTCCAGTGTGTTCGTTATATTTTCAAAATGGAAACACTTTCTGAAACCTTTTGACCACCAATAGAAAAATGAGAAAAAACAAATATTCTAACCCACAAAACCCATTTGCTAAGGGCAAAGTATTGTCCTTTAAATATATAAATGAGATTAGTAGAAACTCAGCTTAAGACTTCCCAGTGGCTGGCCATCATAATTGGGAAAAAAAAAAACCCTGCTTACAACAGGCCCTAGGAATATAACCCCCTTTATCTCTCTGAATTCTCCTGGTACCAGACTTCCCTGGCTTGTTCCATTCTAGGCACACTGACCATCTCTCCGTTCCGAAAATATCACAAGTTTGTTTCTGCTTCCAAGTCTGACTTTAATGATCCTTACTAGCTTCTTGTCACTTGGATCTCAGCTCAAATGATAGTACCTCAAATAACATCCTGTTTATTTTTCCCAGGGCTTTTAATTTCTTTGTCTAGTTTTCTCCTTGACTGTTGGTCCTCCCACCAGAATAAAGTCATAGTTCTGGGGTTTTGTTTCGTTGACTGATGTAGTTCAAATACGTTACTTACACTTGGGGTTTACAATTGTTTCTTGAATAAATGAATTAATTACTGAGAACATGGATTACTGATTAAATTGAAGGAATTTCATTGCTTTGTTTTTTGTAAGGTATGAGAGATTTGAGCATTTTCAGTACTGTTGGGAAGCAGCCAATAGTTGAGGACAGGTTCAATATATAGAAGAGAGAAAGTAAAATCGACAGAATAAAAATCTTTGGAACATTTAAAACACAACACTATTCTCTACAGTAACCTACACTTTCTATTTTATATAAGCTACTCATACTTGCTTTAAGACGATAATTTTTCAAGCCCTGTGGTAACAATTGCAAGACAACAATTGCGTTTTTGAAATATACTATTCTTGGGAGGAAAAGAACTCAAGAAAAACTGGTGCTTGAAAATGAGGTCAATAAGGAAGACAATTTCAGAATCCTTCACTCGCACTAATATACGTCATTCAGCAAGAGGCAAATGGGACCAAAGCAATAGCACAGGAATACAGAGAAAATTATTTCTTCAATTTACAAGAGCTACAAGATGTAGGCATATTTCTTTTGTTGACTTTCTGTACCTCTCATACTGGAACATTGCAAAAGTCTCTTGACTATGCTATAGCTAAACTACATTTCTTAAAGACCAAAAAATGACCCCAAGATTTCCTCAAGAAACATTTATTGATCTCTGACTCCATTTCATCAACTGTGCCAAGCATTCAAGAGGGATACTTAACAATTTAGCATTATATCAAAAATTGATGCAATGAAATAGAAGGGCTTATTTTTTTTAGAAGTTAAAGAAAAGGAACAATGATTTTCATAGCTAGACAATTGCATTAACTTCTCAGATGGTCACCTAATTTCAGTCTTACCTACTCACTTCATAACCCAGAGTTAGCCTTCTCCAAAATAAATTGAATCTTGAATCTAAGTAGCAAACTGACTTCCACCTTCCATTGCCAAAAACATTTCATTGATTCAACAGGATTGATTTCCCATGACCCCAAAGAGTCTTCTTGGTCTGGCTCTTTTCTTTCTCAATTTTATGCAAACCCCCCTCCTAACCATGCAGCTTATGTTCTAGCCATGGTAAACTGCTCATATCATTTGAAATAAACCATGCAATCAAGTCTCTGAGGCTTATCACATGTGGTTCCCATATTCTGATATTCTAGAGTGTGTTTTTAAAAATACTTTTGACTATTCCTACATATTCCTAGATTAATATCTGTATTTTCACCGTAACTCGATGATTTAGGTGGCCTTCCTTTCAGTGATTTCTATAATACTCTGAAACAATCACACTGAAATTACCACATTTTACTGTAACTGTTGATATAATTTCCTAAAGGAGTAATGTATGATGGTGGATTTAAAGATTTTAGAAAAAAACAGACTTAGTTACCAAATGTAGTTTCACTAAGTATTAGATGTGAACCTTTGAGTAAATTATATAGACTTTCTAAGCTTCCATTTCTTTATCTGAATAGTAGAATTAACAATCCCCAAATAATTAATTTGATGCATTAATTTGTCACAGAACATGGCATGTAATAAGGCATTCAGTAACAACTCAGTCTGTTTTGATCCCTGCCCCTTTATTCACCACTGATTTTCAAGCTCCTAGAGAGTAGTGCCTCTGTCATATGTTCCTCTGTATTCCAAAGCCTGATATTGTAATATGACAGTTCTCAATGTTATTGAATAGTGGAATCAATTGTGATAACTACAACCATGTAGTGAGGCATGAACATTTTTAGAGTATTGTCATAACAGGTTTCAAACAATATTTACTTCATTATGAAAAATCATGTTTAGTGTTTCAAAATAGAAATTTTATGTTTTTGCCAACTATCAAATAACTTTTCTTATAATTTATTCTAAAATCTTTGATGAATGTTTCCTTCTAAATGACTTTTAAGCTTAAAGAACAAATTATCAGAAAGATAAACATCTTAATTTGAAGGCCAGTAGTTTTCATTTATTGAATATGCTATAAATGATATAGGAAGTTAGTGAAGATATTACATATGTAATTTTAGAATTAAGTAGTTTCTTCATAATTCTCTGGGAGGTATATGGTTATGCCTATTTCAGAATCTACTTGAAGCAATATTGTCAAAGCAGCACTGTGTAAAGGAAAGCCTACTGGTGTTAAGGCAGAAACAGTGTAGTCTATTTCCTAGTGAAGGGTCAAAAAATCTGAGTTCTAGATATGGATTTGTTGTATTCTTGTTCTATGACTCTAAGCAAGTTTCTAAACCTTTTAATAAAAAAAAAATTCTCAACAATGTCTTATTATGGTACTGTCTTATCATTAGACCCAAATGAAAGTAGATGTAGTTTTAATGTTTTAAGAATTATACAAATTTAAAGAAACCTAAATACTAATCAAAGCATAATAATTGAGGAATATCAATGCATTTGTTTATTGAACTATTCTTACAATGGAAACAAGGTAGAAAAAAATATTGTTAATAGCTGTTTTGACTACCCTTGATTTTTTTAAGGTATATTTTGAACAGGCTGGAGAATTTCATTTTCTTGACAGAATAGGTGGTTCTAAGTTAAACACAACATGAAGAAAAAATAAATGTACTTAAAAAGAGGTTGTAGAAGGACTAGGCATGGTGGCTTGCGTCTGTAATCCCAACACTTCAGGAGGCAGAGACGGGTGTATTGTTGAGTCCGTGAGTGCAAGACCAGCCTGGAAAACATGGTGAGACCCTGTCACTCCAAACAAACAAACAAACAAACAAAAACAATAGCCATGTGTGGTGGCATGCACCTGTAGTCTCAGCTACTAGGGAGGCTGAAGTGGAAGGATTACTTGAGCCCAGGACTCAAAGCCAAAGGAAATTTACAGGGTGACATAATATAATAAGAGGCCTACTTGTACTCTATAGGCAGAGATGGAACAAAGTTGTCTGTGAAGGAAGACCACAGAAACACTTCGTTTTCTTCATGCTGATAGCTCTCCATATGAAAAATAATTGGACCCATATGTATCCACCCAATTAATGTACCATTTTACAGTACAATTCTACACATCTTTAATTTCCCATATAAAAATTATTATTGTTGTTGTTTTATATCTCTAGTTTTGTTTTATTTTACCAATATTTTTTGCCAATCTTTAGGCTTAATATATTTCTCTGAATTTCAGCTCTTACTTCATTTCCACATTAACTCTGATTTTTTTTAAATTTTGCATCATTGCTTTTGACAAAGACATTAGATAGATGGTTCCTCACATAAAATTTATTTTAAATGTTTTGACATAATTATAGATTCCCAAGAGATTGCAAAAAACTATGGGCAGGGATGTTTCATGTACCTTCTTACCATTTCCCCAGTACTGTATTCTGTATGATTGAAATGTTTTCTGATGATTTAAAAGTCTTACATCCTAGCTTTTTTAGTTGTCCTTTATTTTACATTTGCACTTTTCAAATCTGTTTTTCTAACAAATTTAAAAATTATTCACTCTTCTCTTGTCTTGAACAAAATAAAACCTTTGAATGCAATACCATCTTCTTAATCCCTTTCTTATTTTCTTCATTACAGTCAAACCTGTTAGTTTCTATTTATTTATTTATTTAGAGACAGAGTCTGTTCTGTCGCCCAGGCTGGAGTGCAGTGGTGTGATCTCAGCTGTGCAACCTCCGCCTCCCAGTTTCAAGCGATTCTCCTGCCTCGGCCTCCCGAGTACCTTGGACTATAGGCACGTGCTGCCACCATGCCAGGTGAAATTTTGTATATATATAAATATTTTACATACTTTAAGTTCTATGTACATACACGTGCACAATGTGCAAGTTTGTTACATAGGTATGCATGTGCCATGTTGGTTTGCTGCACCCATCAACTCATCATTTATATTAGGTATTTCTCCTAAAGCTATCCCTCCCCCAGCCCCCCACCCCCTGAGAGGCCCCCACACACAGGTGTGTGATGTTCCCTGCCCTGTGTCTAAGTGTTCTCATTGTTCAATTCCCATCTATGAGTGAGAACATGCGGTGTTTGGTTTTCTGTCCTTGTGATAGTTTGCTCAGAATGATGGTTTCCAGCTACATCCATGTCCCTATAAAGGACATGAACTCATCCTTTTTTATAGCTGCATAGTATTCCATGGTGTATATGTGCCACATTTTCTTAATCCAGTCTATCATTGTTGGACATTTGGGTTGGTTCCAAGTCTGCTATTGTGAATAGTGCTGCAATAAACATATGTGTGCATGTGTCTTTATAGTAGCATGATTTATAATCCTTTGAGTATATACCCAGTAATGGGATCACTGGGTCAAATGGTATTTCTAGTTCTAAATCCTTGAGGAATTGCCACACTGTCTTCCAAAATGGTTGAACTAATTTACACTCCCACCAACAGTGTAAAAGTGTTCCTATTTCTCCACATCCTCTCCAGCATCTGTTGTTTCCAGACTTTTCAATGATTGCCATTTTAACTGGTGTGAGATGGTGATGGTATCTCATTGTGGTTTTGATTTGCATTTCTCTGATGACCAGTGATGACAAGCATTTTTTCATGTGTCTACTGGCTGCATAAATGTCTTCTTTTGAGAAGTGTCTCTTCATATCCTTTGCCCACTTTTTGATGGGGTTGTTTTTTTTCTTGTAAATTTAAGTTCTTTGTAGATTTTGGATATTAGCCCTTTGTCAGATGAGTAGATTGCAAAAATTTTCTCCCATTCTGTAGGTTGCCTGTTCACTTTGGTGGTAGTTTTTTTTTGCCATGCAGGAGCCCTTTAATTTAATTAGATCCCATTTGTCAATTTTGGCTTTTGTTGCCATTGCTTTTGGTGTTTTGGTCATGAAGTCGTTGCCCATGCCTATGTCCTGAATGGTATTGCCTAGGTTTTCTTCTAGGGCTTTTATGGTTTTAGGTCTAAAATCTAAGTCTTTAGTCCACCTTGAATTAATTTTTGTATCAGGTGTAAGGAAGGGATCCAGTTTCAGCTTTCTACATATGGCTAGCCAGTTTTCCCAGCACCATTTAAGAAATAGGGAATCCTTTCCCCATTTCTTGTTTTTATCAGGTTTGTCAAAGATCAGATGGTTGTAGGTGTGTGTTGTTATTTCTGAGGCCTCTGTTCTGTTCCATTGGTCTATATATCTGTTTTGGTACAAGTACCATGCTGTTTTGGTTACTGTAGCCTTGTAGTATAGTTTGAAATCAGGTGGTGTGAAGCCTCAAGCTTTGTTCTTTTTGGTTAGGATTGTCTTGGCAATGCAGGCTCTTTTTTGGTTCCATATAAACTTTAATTTTTTTTTTCAATTCTGTGAAGAAAGTCACTGGTAGCTTGAAGGGGATGGCATTGAATCTATAAATTACCTCGGGCAGTATGGCTATTTTCGTGATATTGATTCTTCGTATCCATGAGCATGGAATGTTCTTCTATTTGTTTGTGTCCTCTTTTATTTCATTGAGCAATGGTTTATATTTCTCCTTGAAGAGATCCTTCACATCCCTTGTAAATTGGATTCCTAGCTATTTTATTCTCTTTGTAGCAATTGTGAATAGGAGTTCACTCATGATTTGGCTCCCTGTTTGTCTGTTATTGGTGTATAGGAATGCCTGTGATTTTTGCACATTGATTTTGTATCCTGAGACTTTGCTGAAGTTGCTTATCAGCTTAAGGAGGTTTTGGGCTGAGGTGATGGGGTATTCTAAATATACAATCATGTCATCTGCAAACAGGGACAATTTGACTTCCTCTTTTCCTAATTGAATACCCTTTATTTCTTTCTCTTGCCTGATTGCCCTGGCCTGAACTTCCAACACTATGTTGAATAGAAGTGGTGAGAGAGGGCATCCTTGTCTTGTGCTGGTTTTCAAAGGGAATGCTTCCAGTTTTTGCCCATTCAGTATGATATTGGCTGTTGCTCTGTCATAAATAGCTCCTATTATTTTGAGATACATTTCATCAATACCTAGTTTATTGAGAGTTTTTAGCTTGAAGGGCTGTTGAATTTTGTCGAAGGCCTTTTCTGCATATATTGAGATAATCATGTGGTTTTTGTCATTGGATCTGTTTATGTGATGGATTACGTTTATTGATTTGCATATTTTGAACCAGCCTTGCATCCCAGGGATGATGCCAACTTGATTGTGGTGGATAAGCTTTTTGATGTGCTGCTGGATTTGGCTTGCCAGTATTTTATTGAAGATTTTTGCATCAATTTTCATCGGGGATATTGGTCTAAAATTCTTTTTTGTTGTGTCTCTGCCTGGCTTTGGTATAGGATGATGCTGACCTCAAAAAGTGAGTTAGGGAGGATTCCCTCTTTTTCTATTGATTGAAGTAGTTTCAGAAGGAATGGTACTAGCTCCTCTTTGTACCTCTGGTAGAATTTGGCTGTGAATCCATCTGGTCGTGGACTTTTTTCTTGTTAGGCTATTAATTATTGCCTCAATTTCAGAGTGTTTTATTGGTCTATTTAGAGATTCAACTTCTTCCTGGTTTAGTCTTGGGAGGGTGTATGTGTCGAGGAATTTATCCATTTCTTCCAGATTTTCTAGTTTATTTGTGTAGAGGTGTTTATAGTATTCTTTGGTGGTAGTTTGTATTTCTGTGGGATTGGTGGTGATATCCCCTTTATCATTTTTTATTGCATCTATTTGATTCTTCTCTCTTTTCTTCTTTATTAGTTTTGCTAGTGGTCTATCAATTTTGTTGATCTTTTCAAAAAGCCAGCTCCTGGATTCACTGATTTTTTTTAAGGGTTTTTTTGTGTCTCCATCTCCTTCAGTTCTGCTCTGATCTTAGTTATTTCTTGCCTTCTGCTAGCTTTTGAATATTTTTGCTATTGCTTCTCTAGTTCTTTGAATGTGATGTTAGGGTGTCAATTTTAGATCTTTCCTGCTTTCTCTTGTGGGCATTTAGTGCTATACATTTCCATCTACACACTGCTTTAAATGTGTCCCAGAGATTCTGGTAAGTTGTGTCTTTCATCTCACTGGTTTCAAAGAACATCTTTATTTAGCCTTCATTTCGTTATTTACCCAGTAGTCATTCAGGAGCAGGTTGTTCAGTTTCCATGTAGTTGTGTGGTTTTGAGTGAGTTTCTTAATCCTGAGTTGTAATTTGATTCCACTGTGGTCTGAGAGACAGTTTGTTGTGATTTCTGTTCTTTCATGTTTGCTGAGGAGTGCTTTACTTCCAATTATGTAGTCAATTTTAGAATAAGTGCGATGTGGTGCTGAGAAGAATGTATATTCTGTTGATTTGCAGTGGAGAGTTCTGTGGATAGACTAAGGACTTGCTTTATGAATCTGGGTGCTCCTGTGTTGGGTGCATATATATTTAGGATAGTTAGCTCTTCTTGTTAAATTGATCCCTTTACCATTATGCCATGGCCTTCTTTGTCTCTTTTGAGCCTTGTTGGTTTAAAGTCTGTTTTATCAGAGACTAGGATTGCAACCCCTGCTTTTTTTTTTTTTTTTTTGGCTTTACATTTGCTGGGTAGATCTTCCTCCATGCCTTTATTTTGAGCCTATGTGTGTCTCTGCACATGAGATGGGTCTCCTGAATACAGCACACTGATGGGTCTTGACGCTTTATCCAATTTGCCAGTCTGTGTCTTTTCATTGGGGCATTTGGCCCATGTACATTTAAGGTTAATATTGTTATGTGTGAATTTGATCCTGTTATTAAGATGTTAGTTGGTTATTTTGCCCGTTAATTGAAGCAGTTTCTTCATAGCATTAATGGTCTTTACCATTTGGCATGTTTTTGTAGTGGCTGGTACTGGTTGTTCTTTTCCATGTTTTGTGCTTCCTTCAGGAGCTCTTGTAAGGCAGGCCTGGTGGTGACAAAATCTCTCAGCATTTGCTTGTCTGTAAAGGATTTTATTTCTCCTTCACTTATGAAGCTTAGTTTGGCTGGATATGAAATTCTGGGTTGAAAATTCTTTAAGAATCTAGAATATTGGCCTCCTCTCCTCTGGCTTGTAGAGTCTCTGCCAAGAGATCCGCTGTTAGTCTGATGGGCTTCCCTTTGTCGGTAACCTGACGTTTCTCTCTGGCTGCCCTTAACACTTTTTCCTTCATTTCATCCTTGGTGAATCTGACAATTATGTGTCTTGGGGTTGCTCTTCTCAAGGAGTATCTTTGTGGTGTTCTCTGTATTTCCTGAATTTGAATGTTGGCCTGCCTTGCTAGGTTCGGGAAGTTTTCCTGGACAATATACTGCAGAGTGTTTTCCAACTTACCTCCATTCTCCCCATCACTTTCAGGTACACCAATCAAACACAGATTTGGCCTTTTCACATAGTCCCATATTTCTTGGAGGCTTTGTTCATTTCTTTTTACTCTTTTTTCTCTAAACTTGTCTTCTCACTTTATTTCATTAATTCAATCTTCAATCTCTGATATCCTTTCTTCCACTTGATCAAATTGGCTGTTGAAGCTTGTGCGTATGTCACGAAGTTCTTGTGCCATGGTTTTCAGCTCCATCAAGTCATTTAAGGTCTTCTTTACACTGCTTATTCTAGTTAGCCATTTGTCTAACCTTTTTTTCAAGGTTTTTAGCTTCCTTGTGATGGGTTAGAACATGCTCCTTTAGCTCGGAGAAGTTTGTTATTACCAACCTTCTGAAGCCTACTTCTGTCAACTCATCAAACTCATTCTTTGTCCAGCTTTGTTCTGTTGCTGGCAAGGAGCTGCGATCCTTTGAAGGAGAAGAGATGCTCTGGTTTTTAGAATTTTCAGCTTTTCTGCTCTGGTTTCTCCCCATTTCTGTGGTTTTATCTACCTTTGGTGTTTGATGTTGGTGATCTACAGATGGGGTTTTGGTGTGGATGTCCTTTTTGTTGATGTTGATGCTATTCCTTTCTGTTTGTTAGTTTTTCTTCTAACAGTCAGGTCCCTCAGCTGCAGGTCTGTTGGAGTTTGCTGGAGGTCCACTCCAGACCCTGCTTGCCTGGGTATCACCAGTGGAGGCTGCGGAACAACAAATATTGCAGAACAGCAAGTATTGCTGCCTGAGCCTTCCTCTGGAAGCTTCATCCCAGAGAGGCACCCTCCTATATGGGGTGTCTGTCCACCCCTACTAGGAGGTCTCTCCCAGTTTGGCTACATGGGGGTCAGGTACCCTCTTGAGGAGTTCCCAGAGCTCAAACACCATGCTGGGAGAACTACTGCTCTCTTCAGAGCTGTCACACAGGGACATTTTAAGTCTGCAGAAGTTTCTGCTGCCTTTGTTCAGCTATGCCTTGCCCACAGAGGTGGAGTCTGTAGAGGCGGTAGGCCTTGCTGGGCTGCAGTGGGCTCCACCCAGTTTGCGCTTCTCAGCAGTTTTGTTTACCTACTCAAGCCTCAGGAATGGTGGACTCCCCTCCCCCTGCCCGGCTGCAGCCTCACAGGTCAATCTCAGACTGTTGCACTAGCAGTGAGCAATGTCCGTGGGCATTGGACCCATCGAGCCAGGCACAGGAGAAAATCTCCTGGTCTGTCGGTTGCTAAGACTATGGGAAAAGTGCAATATTTTGACGTGAGTGTCCCATTTTTCCAGGTACAGCCTGTCACGGCTTCCCTTGGCTAGGAAAGGGAAATCCCCTGACCACTTGTGCTTCCCAGGTGAGGCGATGCCCCACCCTGCTTCGGCTCACCCTCCATGGGCTACACCCACTGTCCAACCAGTCCCAATGAGAAGAACCAGGTACCTCAGTTGGAAAAGCAGAAATCACCTGTCTTCTGCGTCTATCATGCTGGGAGCTGCAGACCGGAGCTGTTCCTATTCAGCCATCTTAGACGAAGAGTGTTAGTTTCAAATTATAAAACACATGCATACACAATTGAGTTTATTATTTTTATAATCAAGTGTTAATTGGCTCTAATTATTTATCTGAATTATTTTCCTATGTGCCCCTTTTCATCACATATTGTTTTCTTCTCCTTACTTGTGAGTTTATTTTTCCTACTAGTAAACTACATGCTTTAAAAACGTTTGCATTGAGAACATGATAATTCTCTTAGCCTTTGTATACTTACAATATTTTAATTTTATTCTCACTCTTAAATAATATGGAGAATTCTAGGTTAACAGTTATTTTCCAGTAACAGTCAGAAGATATAATTTCATTGTCTTTTGGCATCTAGTACTGCTTATGAGAAAATTTTTAGTCAAATTTTGTTCCTTTTAAAAAAAGTAATTTTTTTTGTTTGAAACTCATTATTGCCAATATTTCAGTGTATAAAAATGCAGATTTCTTTCTTCCATCTTTCCTTCCTTTTTTTCCTTCCTTTTCAATTTCCTCTTTCCTCTTCCATTTTCTTTTTTTCTCTTTCTTTCTTTCCTTCTTTTCTTATATCATAATTATTGTTCACAGTGTGCATTCAATTTAAGCATTGTGTCTTTCTTTAGTAATGGGACATTCTCAACCATTATTTTATTTAGTATTTCTTCTGTGCCTTTCTCTACATTTTCTAATTTGTAATCATCTGAAATTAAAGCTGTAATTTTAGTTTGTTCCTCACATAACTTATTTTTAAAAAACCTTTATTTCTCTATGTGTGATTCAAGGAGTTCTATAATATAATCTTCCATTTCACTAATTCTCTCCTCTATTGTCTTCACTTCAGCATCTATTCAAGCTATAGATTTATTAAATTTAGTGACTAATTTGCCTTTTTATAACTTATAATTAATTTTTTGTTTTATATATGCCTATTTTATATTAATGCTATATTAATTTCACATAATACTTTTATTTTTATTGACATAATTTTCATATAGTGAAATGCACAGGTCTTAAATGCTACAATTTGTGATGGTTTGACACATACTGAAATTTATACACATCCCTACCATGATGGAGAATATTTCCATCATTCCAGAAAATTCTCTTATGCTTGATCCTACAAAACTAGTAAATGTTCTGATTTTTTCCATGATTTTTGCCTGTTCTAGAACTTTATATAAAAGGAGCCACTTATGTGTATCATCTTTTGCTTTGAATAATGCATTTCACTTAGAATAACTGTTTTCATTCACGTTTTACATGTATCATAAATTTGTTTTTATTGCTGAGGGCCTTTTTGTTATGTTTTATTATATTAGTATCACATATTATGAACATATTTTTAATTCTTTCTCTTGTTCATGGAAATTTGACTTATTCAAGGTTTGAAATATTGGGATATGACTATCCATGAATCACTCATATTTCCATATATCTAGTAATTAATGGTCAACTTGTTTTGGACTGTCCTTTAAAAAATGTTTGTATAAGCACATCCCCATGGAAAATTAGACATTGATTCCACCTGGAACTGATTAATTTACTTTCCAGGGTAACACATATAGAGATATCTCTCTCTTCTTGGAGCAGAGTTACTTACATTGCAGAAAAATAAAGGTAAAATCTCTCTCCAGTGGGGAAGAGGGACAGATTTGCTTTCAGCCTCTGTATAAGATCAGGCTCTACTAATCTCAAGGGTTTTCTCCTATAATACATCTTCACTGCATGTGCAGGCAACATCTGTCCCCATCAAATTACCCTGTGGGAATTGGCACTCAAAGAACTGGTGCCAAGATGTTACTCTTGCTGATGCTATTTCTGTAACAAACCATCTTTTCTTCTAACCAAGAGGTCTCATGTCTTTTTTCCAATGTTTATGAACGTATGTAAGACTAATTGCCCTTCATTATTCTTTGCACATTTCCTTACTTTGAAAAAAAGACATTCTAGGCTTATCTTTAATTTCCCTGTTTCATTCCTGAACTAACATATTTCTCTAAGATATCCTTGTTAGTTTTAGAGGAAACAGCTCCTCCAAATGAAAATTTGGTGCTAGATCCACCTATTGATAGAGAGACATGATTGCTTCTAGAACCTGTCAGCATAACAAGGTAAGAAATACATGTATTTGTATCTCTCTCACTATCTTTCTCACACACACATGCATATACACAAAGAAACACACGCAGGCCTATTTCTATAGCCATCTTTCTAAATAAATTAACCACCTGAGTTCACACTAAAATTTCCAATCCAAATTAATCACCATAAGGTTTATTCCAGGCTTCATCCCTTTTCTGACCTATAATTTCCAGTAATCAGAAATCTGGTTCTCATTGTCTTAATTTGCTTAATCCCTTGTATATAGTTAAACTCCTAGTCATATAGGCCATTTCTTCAGCCCAACCCAACTATCTCTGGAATTCCCGGCATATTACTTACCTGCAACTAAAAGTATTTAAAATAAAATGAAAAAGATAAAGGAACCTATAACTTATTTTATCTTTTGAAGTTATCTATTATTTCCATTTCTTTTTAGTAAATAATTTGAATAATATGTGTGTCCATACATGTATGATGGCAAGAACTAAACAAAGTAGTTTTCTTTATTTGCTATGAAATTTTAACGGTATATACATTACAGTGTAAATTTTATTTTCAGTTTTTATTTTTGTAGCTTTTATTTTTATTTTTATCTTTTTTCCTTCTCTTACTCATCTTTTCATATGTAATGGTTTTGAGCTTGAGTCCTCAAAATTTTTAGAATAAAAAGACTTAAATATTTAAAAAAATACATAATCTTAGCCAATCTGCAAAAAAGAAGATTTATAAAATATAAATGTATTTCATATGATAATATGAAGCAATAATACTGAAAGTGCTATATAGGTATAGGTACTGCTTGCACAGTAATCTAAGCATTTGTTGTAAAACATTTTAATATTGGTTTGTTATTTTGTTAAAGATATTTATTAATTTCTGTAATAATGTCTTGTTCCATAAGATATATATTTATATTCATTCTTTAAATTAAACATACATAGAGATATATTCATTCTAGGAATTCTATTTTTTTTTTTTTTTTTTTGAGGCAGAGTCTCGCTCTGTCGCTCAGGCTGGAGTGCAGTGGCATGATCTCGGCTCAGTGCAAGCTCCGCCGCCCGGGTTCAAGCCATTCTCCTACCTCAGCCTCCGGAGTAGCTGGGACTACAGGCACCCGCCACCACGCCCGTCTAATTTTTTGTATTATTAGTGGAGATGGGGTTTCACCATGTTAGCCAGGATGGTCTCGATCTCCTGACCTCGTGACCCGCCCGCTTCAGCCTCCCAAAGTGCTGGGATTACAGGCATGAGCCACCGCGCCCGGCCCAGGAATTCTATTTTTTAATTTAAATTTTCTTGGTAATATTTTTTAACATCTGAATATAGTAGTTCCAACACCTGAAATTGTGTGTATTTGGTTTTATACAAACTACAGCTCTCCTTTATTTATAAACAATTCTGTTTCCTAAATGTTCCAGCTTTTTTCCCTCACATTCAGAACTATTCCCAAGGTGTCTTCATCATGCTAAGGTAACTTGCTCAAGAGGAGATTGCTGAGCACATTCTGAACCTGAAATGATCAACCTCTCCCTCTTGGGCACTAGGCTCTGGAACTGAGCCCTGATTACTTAAAGAGACCTCTTTTTCCTTCTTCTTTTTTTTCCTTTTTTTCAACCAAGAGTTCTTTCCTGGGAAACTTGGCGACCTTTTCTATTGGTTGAGCTCAGCAGTATCACTTCATTCCATTACAGAGGCTCTAAAAATATTGAAACCCCAAAATTCCTATGTAAATTTATTTATATTCTCCTTCATCCATTAAAAAAATCTTGTTATTTTCTTCTCCAAAGGCAATTGGTGTTCACTTGCTTATAATTTATAACACTAAATAGACTCATTGAGTGATTCTTTGCAAAAATATATTGCAAAATGATTAGATGTCCCCCACTCTTAATAGAGAAATGTATAGCAAAGATTCAATGTTAGCTATTCTCGGAAGGAAGAATGAAAAGGAGAGATGAATAAATATTAACTTATGCCTTACTTAACCCTCACTACTTTAGAAGGAATTATACAGAAAAAAGTCAGTAATGTGCACTAAAAATAAAGCGCCTCTAAACAGAAGAAAGAGAACACTCAACTTATTTTCCTGTTTTCCACAAATAATGCCCCATGACCTCACATTTTGTCCCATATGTGCACAGGACCACCCCCACACAAATCTCTTTCTCTCTTTTAGGGATGGTGCATGGGTATAGGTAAGACTTTAGCTGTTGTTCTGGTTAGGTTTTCAGCCAACCAAGTGAAAACTAAACAGCAATGAAAAAGTGAAGGTTCATCTAATCTGACAAAAGAAAAGTTATTTTTAGCACAAAAACCATAGAAGAATCTTCAAAGGAAAACTCACACATTTGACTACATAAAATCAAAAACTCCTATCTCAATAATGTAATATACAAAAAGGCAAAAAAGGGTAATGTTTCCAGGTTAACAATATGTTTACAACCTTGATATATAATGACTTCATTAAAATTGGTATTAAAACATAAGATTGTAAAAAGGCAAATGACATAGCATGTATAATAAGCTTACATAGAAATATTCAACCTCATTACTAATAAATGCAATTAAAATTTGTTGACACTTTATATAGGCTAAAATGTTACATACATAATTCAATAAAATAATAAATCTATTAAAGCCATTATAATTTATGGAGTACTTACCATCTATGACTACAAATTAGATGATTTATATTAAAAAGCCAATTAATTTCATGCACCAACCTTATGAGATAAGCATATTTCCCCACTTTAAAGAAGAAACTATGTCGAGAAATGTCCAAGTCTTCCCAACTGTAAATCTGGTTAATTTCATAGCCTAGCCATACCGCCGCACTAAACCTTTTATAAGCAATTATCATTTTTGCCTATCTAATTAGGAAATGAACATTTTTTAAATAATATTGTCATATGTTAGCTAGTGCTATAAAAGAAGCACTGTCATTAACTGTTGGCCGACTTATACATTGATATACTTCTAGAAACGATTATTCAATCCATATTAAAAGCTATAGACTAATGAAAACACTTTGCTCCAGTGTTTCTTCTTCTAGATATCTATCCTAAAACAAAAGCTGATATGCAGACAAAGATTTATGCAAAATTATATGCATCACAGTACGTTTTGTGTTAAGAAAAAACTGTCAAGACTAAATTAACAATATTGAGTAGGTAAATAAATGATTACGTCTTGAAAATGAGACACCATAAAAATGCAAAAAAAAATCTTAACAAATATTTAATCATATGTAAATTGACTCCCAGAGTAGTATGAAATGAAATTTTTTGAAAACAGATAGTAAAAATTAGGGCAACCTGCACTGTGCCCAGCTATGCAGCATAGTGTTAACAAGAATGGAAATACTATGATAAGGATGGAAGGAAGAGAGAGAGATTATATAGGCAATACATTCCAATGTGAATCATTTTTTCTGTACATTAAGGGAATGCTTCAGAAGAAAATGGGATACTACTACAACAATCTGCTATCTTAATATGTGGTAACATTTGGCTGTATTTTGATAGGCGTTTTATGTTACGTTTATGGTTCATAACCATTGTACTTACATTGTATTTTGACTTTTATATGTTTTAAAATACACAGACATATAAATATAAGAAAAGACTTATCAGTGGTTATTACTGGGTGTTAACATTATGGATTATTTTTATATTCTTCATTACTCTCATCTGCATTTTTCTGAGATTTTACAATGACAATGAATTACTTTTATGTTAAAAATAAAGAGGATAATTTTAAGTAGCTACACCACACAACACAAATGGTTATTCTGAGGGTTAAATAAAACAGTATATAATAATAATCTAGCAAAGAACTCATAACAGATATTCAATAAATAAGTTAATTTTAGTATATTAATTCTAAAATTAGCAAATGCATCCCTTTAAGATTAATCCATGCACAGCTTTTAGCCCTGAAAGTAACTACTGGACACTAAAAATTAGAATTTACAGAATCCTTTATAATTTTTACTTCTTTACCATCATATATCTTATATTCCAAGGATGAAGCAAGAATGAAGAGAATAAGATGAAAACAAGAGCAAGATATTTTCCTACTGCCTTATAATTGTACAATGTTTCAGATGCAGGGATTCTCAAGAGAGGTGAAACTCAAGGAAATGTCATTTACTGCTCTAGTTTTCTCAAACTTTACACAATCCACAAGCATATTGGAACAAAAATGGTGGGGAATGTAAGAGAGAGACTTGAAAAAATGCTCATCAGGTAATTATAATACCCCCGCCTCCCCTCCCTAAAATCAGCTGTTTTGATCTCTTTATTATTTTCCTTCTGCAGTGAATTCATATGGAAGCTACAGAAAACCTTTCTATATGATTTTGAATGAATGGGATGAATTATATTTTATTAAGTTGATCAGAACCATAAATCCAATAATTCCAGATCACTCAGTGATAGTTATTCTTTTGAAAAAAAATTGTATTTTGTATCTTTTTGACATCTTGGTGTTATGTTTACTTGAGAGAGGCAAGTACTAATAGGAATGGGTCTTAGAATACTATATTTGTGATATCTCACTCTTGCACAACTCTTGGAAGGCTTTGTAGGCACAGGCCATTAACAGTGATAATGTTTACCTTCTCTCAGCCTGACACAAATGTACAGAGAGCTGGTGCACAATATTTTAAATTTCTTATCATGGTCACCTTGCAGTTAACTGGCGTATTCTTCTGGCTCTCCCTTTCCTAGACCTCTGATCTGTTCCTATAGTCAAAGTTTCTCAAAGTCCTATTTACTAAAAAGGACAATAGCCAGTCCTCACCGTCCATTTCTGAAGGAGGCATCTTTCAGATTTTTCATAACACTTTCTACAAAAGTAATAAAGCCTACCACATGCTCCATCCCCCCAACTCCCACTTTTAATTATTACTTATACTAAATATGTGATGGTCTATTATGGTTAACACAATCTTTACTTTTTTTGATGCCTCCCCATCATCCCTTTAAAACAAGAGTAAAGAGCAGAAGAAAGAAATGGATGAAGTGGATATAAGACCTGTCCTGCTACACAAACAATATTAAGAAAAATCAAATATCCATCTCACAATTCAAAATGACAGTTCTATATTCAACTATTGCACCTCTATAAGTTATTAGAAAACCAGCAGGATGAAACTGTTCCATGTAACAGCATGGTGGTTTCTTTAGAAAATCATTCATTATATAAACCACTTACCAGTTCGTTATAGGACAACTACCTCTGATATATGACAAGTAAACTGTACAAAACAAAGACCTCTCTAACAGGCAGTGAGACCCTATGACTTCTTCTGGATGGCTTTCAAATTTTAGTCTCAACACTAATTCAATGTTGCTTCAATTCCTGTCTCTCAAAACGTTGGTATTTGGCTGGTAATTAAGCTTATCTGGGCTTGCAGGCTTGGCAAACTCAGGGGAACTTTTGGCACTTTCCTGGTTCTAATTGTCACTGCTGTGAAGAAAGACAGCGTTAGCTTAATAAGGAGAACTATGAGTTGCAAAACCAGAGTTAGAGCTTTTCCTTCGGTTGGCGAACCATCACATGTGTGCCAGAAAAGAATATAATAAAAGGTTTGAGGTTGCCAGTGGAGAGGTGGTAGACATAAATCCAAAGGGCCTAGTGAATTGCATGTTTAGCCTTGAAATAACATTTCTATAGAGCACTGCAGAGAGAATGGGAGAATATCAGTCAGCTAGACTGTATAGTATGACAACACCATCACATAGCTGACTTTTAAAAATAACCCTGCAACCCAAAAAGGCACACATATACTCACAAACATTGCCATGTAGTCAGAAGTTGGAGAACAGCTGTTGTTACAATACAAGAGTATGCAAATGGGAGAATGGCAGTTTTAATTGCTAAGAGCCCTAAGGGCAAGCTATACTCAGCAATATGAATTAGGTGCTATGGGACAAAGAGAATAACTTCTGCATGGGTAGGCCATCTGCAGTACAATGATCTTGCCAAGAAACATGCAAATCTGAAATTGACATTGCAAAAAAGATACTAGGACCTTGGCATCTCCATTGTTTTCTGAACCATCTTGGGTAAGACAGCTTCCAGGCCAATCTGGTGGCCAAAAGAAGCGAAGTAAGTGGATTTCAATCATTCAGTGCTAAGTTCCTAAGTGTGCTCTTGAACTGCGCTACTTACAACTCACTTTACAGAAGGGAAGGAGATAGGCACATTCTGGATGGGAGCAGTGCTACTTCGAACTCTCTTCCTTCCAAGGTGCTTATATGCCTAGGAATATGTATTAGTTTTTCTACTGCTGACACAATAAAGTGTCATAAACGTAGAGGCTTAAAACAACACACACTTTTTATCTTACAGTTCTAGAGGTCAGAAATCCAAAATGGGGTTTAAGGGCTAAATTTATTTTGTCAACATAATTGTGTTCCCTTCAGAGGCATTATGGGAATGCATTTTCTTGCCTTTTCTGGCTGCTAAAGGCCACCTATGTTTTTTGCCTCAAGGCCTCTTCCTCCATCTTCAAAATGCATTACTCCATCTGTCCTTCCACTGTGACTCTCCTGCCTTTCTTTTTCAACATTTCTCCTTACTACATTGGGTCCACCTAGATCATCCAGAATAAACTCCCTCATCTCAAAATCCTTAAGTTAATCACATATGCAAAGTTACTTTTGCCATGTAAAGCAATATATTCACAGATCCAGAGATTAGGAGGTAAACATCTCTGAGGGCTGTGAAAAAAGGGAAGACAATTATTCTATATGTCATAAGCTATTTGTTTACAGTCATATGTATGTACATCTCTATAGAGAAGGGAGAAATTCAGTTTCAAGAACGTCAGAAAATACAGACAGGAAAGAAGAGACAATCAGAAAGATTGAAAAGGACTCAACACACTTGTAACAATGATGTGCATATATATACACCATTTAGATATGAAAGGAATGTTACCAAACTATTGTAAATGGCATACATATTTTAAATTCTCCTTTATTTGTAGGATCAGATAGAGTGACAACTGCAACTTTTCAGTGAGTCTTCTGTATTAGCAGGACCAACCTACATTTATACACTGAACCTGGCTCACCAGCTGAAATGAGGCTTTGGTGCATACCCTCGAACTTGTGAGCCCCCTTGTAGTCACTTATGATATTAGGTCATATCTGCATAAAAAGTGAATATTAGGTTAAATATTTAAGAATATATTCAATTCCACTCAGTAAGTATTCAGAAAAGGAGCAATGTAGGGTCATGCTCCAGGACAAACCTGCAAGGAACTGACAAAGAGAATGTCCTCTCTTTCCTTGCTAAGTTCAACTCCCACCATGCACCTTTATTAGTTCCCTGAACAAATTATATTTCATTCACATTTCTCTGCCTTTGCCTTGAGCCATTCTCTCACCCATAATGTATCTCCCCTCTTTTCTCTGTCTATTAAATTCTACGTCGTATTTCAATTCTCAGCTCAAAGGCACTCTCTGGGAAATTTACTTCCATCTTCTCCAAGTGACATTAATCACTCATATAGTGGAACTACCGTGGAACTCATAGTGCTTTAAGTGGTACCACATTTTAGTCATCTCCATGCCCTATACAGAAGTTCAAGTACTTTTCACATCTCTAATCAATACATGTGAGTTGTATTGAATTGGATTGTTTCATAAAAATAGCTACCTTGAAATAATTTATGCCATTTAATTAAAGGAGGTTCCCATACAAGATAAAAGGGAAAAAAAACCAAATTTCTCTAGCATCAGAACAGTGACAAATATTCACGTGTTTAAAAAGCAGCTGGATGGTTTGTAAAAGCAGATTCCAGATTTCCATTATCAGAGAATGAAAATCGGTGGGACTGAGGTGGATTCCAAGGATTTTCATTTTAATAAGAATCCAGAGATACACTGATCTGAGGAGTCCTGGATTACACTTTGCCGTACATTACCTCAAAAAAAAAATGGTAATTCCAATGGACAGATGTACTTGCAGAGAATTATCTCCTCTGTAAGTGTTAAGTAAGACCCTCTTTTAGTGAATAATTTACTTGATCAATGGAGTCCTCCATAGTGATGGGGTAGGGATAATAGGTATGTTGACAAAAAATGCAGTCTTTAAATCCCTAATGCCATCTGGAAAGTAGCATCTGCTGATGAACTTGGGATTTCCTGTCTTGTACCATATGCCATAAAGGCCAGCACAGGGTCTTAACTATATTTCTTTACACAGAACTCTTTGAGAAAAGCAGAATTAACTCCTAAACTGTATACATTTTGAAGAAGACATAGAAAAAAATAGAAGTGAAAAGGAGCATCTAGTATGTCCTGTGTTCTACCTAATTTGTATCTAATTACAAATATGATACTTGCACACTGCATGTATCTCCTGTCCTCAGACCAGCAATTTTTTATTGTGTTTGATTATTTCTCAGTACCTGAAACTTTAATGAGAATATACTTGTGAGATGGAAGGAAAACGTAAGTTTATAAAATAAATTTACAGATGATGTTCTAATTTCAGAGAATTTTATATGTAATAAAGATCCTACTCATATGTTTTGTAGCATTTAGGCTTACTAATATGTTAAATTACACACACACACACACACACACACACACACGCCATATCATTAGTTAATCTTATCTTCAAATTAGACTTTGGCTTATTAGTTAGAGCATGCCTTTCACGGCTCTCTCATTTCTTCCACTCCATAAGGTGTCTCCTTCCATAATTGGCTCACAATATAATATACCTAGAATTAATATCTAGATTTGATTTTGTTACAGGTATGCTACTTACCACTTCTCTCTACCCACATGCGCATTTTATTGGTGAAATAGTATATCCTAATTTAAACCAAAAAATTAACTGATTTACTGCCAAGGAAATATTAAAAATATATTACCAAAAGCAACCATAGTGTTCTTGTCGTGTCTTAGCAAACAGTTTTTTTCAGTAGTACTATTCCCTATGAGTACTATATCTTTTCTTATATTTTCTCTATGCCACTTGGCAGAAATATGAAAGTAATTATTTCCTCATTCAAACCTACTCTTTCAAAACAATCATTTAGGAAACTAAAAAATAACATAAATGTTCAAAACTCTATAGGCATGTATCAACTTATTCTGTAGTTTAGAATATGCCTGATCTGAGGTAGTTCCCACACCCGTGTCTTAATATTGCTGTGCATATACAGAAGTAAAACACTTAATTAGAATTTTTACGAGTATATATGTATATGGGGAAGAGGGAACAGGATAGGGATACAAAATATAAAAAGGATTTGTTCACTGACCTTAAAAGCTTTTTACTGTAAGAGGATAAAACTACCATGTACATCACAAAGGCAACACAAAGAAGTGCATGTTATGTGCCATTATAATATTCCACGCCCTTTGGAAGAACACAAGTGAATGGGAAAAGAAAAGGTATGGTAAAATCAAGAAAGACTTCTGGAAAGAAGCAGCAGCATTAGAAATTAAGAACATTGTCTGTGAAGTCTTTCACCAGCGAGGAGTGGGGTTGTGAGGGAGAATATCTGACATATCATTAAGAACATGAAAAAACTAGAAGGCAGGAGGGTACAGAGTAACTTTGAGGAAAACCATAGAATCCATGTTGATGTGCGAAAGGAAATCATTTTTTAGATTGATTCAGAAATGGGGTAAATGAAAAATAGTTATGAACCTCAAATTTTAAGCGACAGAACTAAGAATATATTCTAAAGTCATTGTAGACCAATGAAAAGTTTCTGAATAGGAAGTGGTGATATAGTTTTGAAAGAATTTTGAACTAGTAAAGAAAAATAGGCCAAGAGATAATTGTGGGACTTCCTCTTCTGGTCAAGATGGAGTAATAGGGTCTGACATCCCACCTGAAGCAATTAAAACATTCAGACAAAATCTATGAAAAAATAACACCAAAGACATTGAAAATTAAACAACAAATATCAATGGTCCATGAGAGGTTGTAAACAAAAGACGTAGACACTATGATTGCTGCAGCTTGTTACCTAGAAAAAATTTCTAGGTAGCCCTCAGTTGAGGGCATGAATCTGAGTCCAGAGAAACCAAGGTGAAAAGAGTTTACTGAGCAGAGTATGGGCAAGGACAAAGATGCATAGAGAAAGAACTCCTGAGATCTGCACAGAATTCCTCCAAGTATTTATTCAAATACTGATTATCTTATGCATATGAGGATATCACCTGAGCCCAGAGGGAAAAAAATGACTTAGAAGGAATACAAGGGACAGTGACTGAAGATCACTTAGCCAGGTAAAGCTCCTGTTCCCAACAGTAAGAGCAGAAAACCTCATAATAAAATAGAGTGCTAACAGAGAGATATTCTCAGTAGCTAAGTAACATTAACCCTAGACTAAATAGTGCTGTACACCTACTGACATGTAGCGGGCAGGATCCTAAAATGGTCCCCAAGATTCTTGCCCTGTGATATACACACTCTATATAATCTTGTCCCATTGAGTATGGGTATAATCTGTGGATACAATGGAATTTTATATTCAAATATAGGAGATATGTTCTATAGCAAAGGCGGAAGGATTGTGGAGGTGTAATTAAAGTTTTGAGTTAGTTTTTAAATTAATGAAAAGAAAGATTATTTGGGTTGGGCTTGATTTAATCAAGTGAAAGCCCTCAAAGCGGGGCCTGGGCCTTTTTGGAAGAGAGTGACTTTACTGCTATTTTTTTGAAAAGGTAAGCTGCTGTGCTGTGAGACGGACACATGTCAAGGAATTGAAGAGGCCTCTAAGAGTTAAAAGTGGAACCTGATTGACAGCCAGTCAAATTGAGACTGCAGTCCTACAACTTCAAGCAACTTAATTCTGCCAACAAGCATATGTGCATGAAAGAAGACCACGAGCTCCAGAAAATAATGCAGCCCATCCAAGAATGCAGTCTATCCAAGACTGAGACCCTGAAAAGAAGACCCACCTAAGTGCTGTGTCACCTAATCCACAGAAACTATGAAATAATAAATGTTTGTTAAGTCACTAACATCGTGATAATTTGCTCTGCAGCAATAGAAAACTCCTACACTAACTAAACCTAAAATTAAGACCCAGAAGAATTAAACAGTTCCTAAGTAAGTTTGCTATGTCTGAGAATAAAGTTCAAAGATACTTATAAGCATACAAGTCCCAAAATCCAACAAGATGAAGTTTACAATGTCTGACAACCAATGAAAATTACCAGTGATACACAAAACAAGAAAATGAAAAACCATGGTTAAAAAAAAGAGAGACACTGACACAGAAATAACACAAATCATAGAATTAATAGACAAATACATTAAAGCAGTTACTAAGGCTGTATTTCTTGTATTAGGAAAACTGGAAGAAGTGACATGGAAAATATAAAAGAGATTTAAACCTAAATTCCAGAGGTAAGAAAAATAATGTGTGACTTGAAAAATACCCTACAAAAAATTGAAGCTACACTAAACATTGCTGGTGACCTACAGGACAATTTCAAAGAGCCAAATATATGAGTTATTAAAATTCCAAAAGAGAGATATCCAAAATAATAAAAATTGAAAAAATAATTGCCAACAGTATTTTTAAAATTTGATGAAAACTATAAACCCATAGATCTAAGAAATTAAATGAATCTCAACTAGAAGAATTTTTTTTTAAAAAACAACACCAAAACACATTATTGTAAAACTGCTCAATATCAGCAGTTAAATTGGGAAAACAAACAAAACAATCTACAAAGATCGAGAAGAAAAAGTTACCTTATATATGGAAAAACAAAGATAAGAATGACAGAAGCAGATTTCTTGTCAGACAACACAAGTTAGAAGACAGTAGAGCAACATTTTTAAAGTGCTGAAAGGAAAAAGTAAACTAGTATTCCTATGCATCTAAGCTCTCTTTCTAAAAACAAAAATGTAATAAAAGCTTTTTTACACAAACAAAAGCTTGAAATAATTATTAGCAAACTTGCACTGCAATAAATGTTGAAGGAAGTCCTTCTGTGTAAAGGAAAATAACAAACAGAAACTTATTTCTACGTAAAGGTACAAAGAGTGTCAGAAATGGTAATGACATAATTAAAATGGCATAAATCTAGAGCATTTTTCTTACTATTTAAATATCTGATGAAGATAATCTTTGACAGTAAAAACAATAATGTGTTATAGGGATTATAATATGCAGATGTAAAATGTATGATAACAGTAACATAAATTCTAGGAGAGGAAAAATAAAGGATTTTTCAGATGGCCTTTATACTATGTGATAAGTTGTATATTATCATTTGAAAGTACATTATGATGAGTTACCCGTGAATCTTATAACCCCTAAAATAATAAACGTGATAAGCCAAGAAGTTATAACTAATACAACAAAATATGAAAAAATAATAGTACAAATTACTCAATAATCCAAAGGTAGGAATAAAAATAGATTTAACGAGGAATACAGATAAATGGGACAAATAAGACACAAATAGCAAGATGACAGACACAACTAAGGACCTATACTAATAATCATTAAGTGTAATCTGAAAAATATCTAAATATCCCAATTAAATGCAGAGTTTTTTTAATTGGCTACAGAAACACACCGAACTATATGCTGGTTATAAGAGTTTTCTATACATATATGTATATATGTATAATAAAGCATTATAAGTATTATAATATATAATGTTTAATGATGTATTATGGGAATTATAATATGTAGAAGTAAAATGTATATATACACATATGTATATGTATGTGTGTATATATGTATATATATGTGTATGTGTGTGTATGACTCATATATATGTTATATATATCAATATCACATAGAATAAAAGTAAAAAAGATGGAAAGAGGTATACTATACAGTAATCAAAAGAAATATATATAGTACAAATATGCTATACAGTAATCAAAAGTAATTATAACACTAACCAAAAGAAACATGGAGTAGTTATATCAACATCAGTGGAAACAGATTTCAAAACAAAATATACTTCCAAATATGATGAAGGTTATTTTATCATGACAAAGTGGTCAATTCAGCAAGAGAAAATAAACAATTCTAACTTCTAAATTCTAATTTATCAACCTAACAGGGTTTCAAATGCAAGAAGCAAATAGTGATAGAATTGCAACAAACCAATACAAACTATAGACAGAGAAATAGGCAAATCCAAAATTATAGTCAGAGAGTATAATAACTCCTCTCAAGACTTTATAAAACCCAAATAATCAGTAGTGATATAGTAGACATTGGCAACAGTATTAGCCAACTTGATCTAGTTCACATTTATAGAATACTCCAACCAATAATAGCAGAATACAAATATGTTTTCTACCATACAGTACATTTTAACCAAGATACACCATATTTTCAGCCATATAATATCTCAAAAAAATTAAAATGACTCAGATCATACAAAGTATATTCTCTGACCATAATGGAATTATATTGCTGATATATAATATAAAAATTTTTGGAAAATTCCCAAATATTTGAGAATATAATAACATACTTCTCAACCCATCCATCAAATAAGAAAAAAAGAGAATAATGAAAGCATTTTGAGCATAAGGAAAATTAAGGCACAACATATCAATATTTGCAGGATGTGGCTAAAGCAGCATTTAAAGGGAAATTAATAACCCTAAGGTAACTATATTAAAAAATAAGAAAAGACTCAAATCTATTACCTCAGTTCCACCTTGATATACTAGAAAAAGCAGAGCAAATCAAATACAAAATAAGCAGAAAAAAGAAAATCATAAACATCCAAATGGGATATCAAAGAAATAGAACACAGGAAAACAATATGAGTTATTCAATCAAACCAAAAACAGGCTGTTTGAGTTTAATAAAAACCAATAACCATCTAAATTGGCTAAACAAGAAAAAAGATAGAGAAGACACAACTTGCCAATATCAGGAGTGAAACAGGTATCATCAAAGATTCCACAGATATTTAAATAATAAAGGAATATTATGAACAATTTTATTCCAATAAATTCAGCAATTTAAATATAATGAACAAACTCCTTAGGAAACTTCTGAAGCTCACTCAAGAAGATAGAAATAAACTAGACAGCCTTAAAGCTATTAAAGAAATTGAATATGTAGTTTAAAATACCTCCACAAGGAAAACACTACTGAGAGAGATTTAAAATCTAAATAAATGGAGAAATATCTCATGCTCATGGATCAAAAGAGTGAATATTCTTATGATGTCAGTTCTCCCCAAATTGGTCTATAATTCTTTGACATCTCTATAAAACACTCAGGAGGCCTTTATTTTAAATATTCACAAACTGTTTCTCATGGAATACATACAGAAAGGCAAAGGACTGAGAAGAGCCAAACAACTTTGCAAAAGAAAAAAAAAGTTATAGAATTTACACTTTCTGTCTTGAAGAACCCTCATAAAGGTGCAGGAATCACCTGCAGTATCAATGTCAACTTACATCAGTGAAACAAGTAAAGATTAAATAAGTATATCCATACACATATATATGTTCAAAGGATTTTCAAAAAAGCTGCAAAGCCCGTTCCAGGAGTCAGCAAACCTTTTGTAACAATCCAGGTAGTAAATATATTAGACTTTTCTATCTATATAGTCTTTGCCACAACTACTCAAATCTGCTGTTGCAGCACATGGGTGGCCATAAAAAATACCTATACGAATGAGAGGGACTATATTACAATAAAACTTTATTTATAAAAACAGGTGCCAGAACGGATTAGACTGGCAGGAGACAGTTTGTCAACCCCTGAGACAGTCGATAAAGAAGAGACAAGTTTTTCAATTAATAGTACTAGAAAAAAATTGTATATCCGTTTGCAAAAAACTAAAATATAATTCATACATCACATTATATGCAAAAAGTATCTCAAAATGGATTAAAAAATTAGATGTAAAACTAAAAAGTATAAATTTCTAAAAGAAAACATAAGGAAAAACATTTGTGACCTTGTTTTAAGCAAATATCTCTGACAGGTAAGACACTAAAATTAAATCCGTAACACAAAAATACAATTGTACTTCACAAAATTTATGAACTTTTGTCCTTCAAACAGCCTCTTAAAAGAATGGAAGTCAGACACAGATTAGGAAAAAATATTTGTGAATCACCTCTATGGCAGAATACTGTATGCAGAATATGTGTAGAATGCTCAAATCTCAACAATAGTATTAACCCCATTTAAAAAATAATCAAGATTTGAGTGTAGACTTCACCAGAGAAATCATGTAGTTGACAAATAAGTACTGAATGATGCTCAACATGATTCGCTATTAGAGAAACAAAAATTAAAACCACAAATAGATAACACTAAACACATATTAACATGTCTAAAAACAAACAAGCAAAAACCATATATACCAACTGTTGGAGAGGTTATAAAATAATGTAAACTCTCATACACCACTGATAGAAATGTAATGATGATTATTTTGGGACTGGTTGCAATGACTTACGCCTGTAATTCCAGCACTTCGGGAGGTCAAGGCGGGTGGATTGCTTGAGCCCAGGAGTTGAAGACCAGCCTGGGCAACATGGTGAAACCCCATCTATACAGAAAGTACAAAAATTAGCCAGGCATGGTAGTGCGTGCCTGTAGTCCCAGCTACTCGGGAGACTGAGGCAGGAAAATCACCTGAGTCCAGAAAGTCAAGGCTGCAGTAAGACAATATGGTGCCACTGGAGTCTAGCAGCCTGGGCAGCAGTGTGGGAACCATGTCTCAAAACAACAACAACAACAACAAATGAAAAACACTGTGTAAAAGTATTTGGAAGAATCTACAGTGACAGAAACCAGACAGATCATCGACTTCCTGTGAATGCAGAAGGAGGTGAGAAGGATGAGAGGGGGCAATTTCGAGGAATCACATAGCAAATTTGGAAATGATGATGTTCTTAATTTTGATTATTGTGATGCATTCACTCATGCATAATATACCAAAAGTTAACTGACTGTGCAGTTTAAACAAGTTCAGTCTATTTTATGTCAATTACACTGATAAAGCTATTAATTAAGAAAACATTAAAATTTTCAAAACATGTTTTATATTATACTTTAATTTGGGGTAATACCAAGAAGAATGCCTAAGCAGCTCAATTTTTGTTGTTATTTATGTTACATGCATTTGTAAAATGGGAAACATCTTGCTTTAATCAATTTTGTCTCTAGTCTGCTTGAACTCACAGTGAAAATTTTAGGCTTAGGCTGGGGAATGTTACTTTAAACAAATTTTCAAGCCATTCTACTGCCTCTATGGTAAGAAAACATTACACATGTAATAATAATTATATTATTTTTAAGCAGTACTTTGTTAATATTTGCAGACTAGTGCAACTTTTAGATAGAGCAAGGACTACTGAAACAAATGTGAGTATGTAATTATATCTACCTGGACTACTGTTAACAGTGCTTTCATTTTTTTTTTTTTTTTTTACCGATGTATTCTACATAATGTAGACATTGATACAGGAGCAAAAAGAACATCATCTAGAACTGACATTGCAAAGAAGGTTTCAAACCTGAAAACATAATTGTTAAAAGGAAATATGTCACAAATGCATAATATTAAACTGCCAAAATAAAAGCAACCACCATTGCAGCAATTTCTTACAAAACTAAGCATGTACTTTTCATATGACCCATAAGTTACACTCTTTGACATTTACTCTAGATGATTAAAAACTTCTATTTAAACAAACATCTCTACACAAATGTTCATAGCAGCTTAATTGTAGTAGCAGAATCCTGGAAACAACCAACACATCCTTCAATGGAGGCATGGTTGAACAAAGCCTGGGATACTCACACGATGGAATGCTACACAGCAATACAAAGGAATGCATTGCTGATGCATGCAATAGCTTGAGTGAACTCAAGAACATTAAGTTTAGTGAAAAAAAGTCAATCTTGTAAGTTTATGCACTGATGATTCCATTTGTATAATGTTCTTGAAATGAAAAAAACTGTAGAGATGAACAAATTACTGGTTGCTAGAAGACAGGGACCGGGGCTGGGGGATGGGTGCAAATACAAAGATATACCTCTGGGAATTGTTCTGTGGAGACGAACAGTTCTACATCTTGATTGCAATGATGGTTCTACAAATTTATACATGGAATAAAACTGCACAGACCTGCATACACACATACAAGTGGATGAATGTAAATGCCTTTTTAAAGGTGAAAACTAAATTAGGTTCACTGTTCAGTTAACAGTAATGTACCAAAGTCAATTTCCTAGTTTTGTTGTATTATACCTATATAAGGTATCACCACTGAAAGAAGTTGGGTATACATGAGACTATGTCTTATTTTTAAAACTTCCTATGAATCACTAATCAAATTTTAAAATTCTTTAAATATTGCATGGGATATTTAATTGTAGATCTTCTTGATTTCCATCTTTTATTTTACATTTTTTGAACATAATGGTTGAAACCATGCTATTATAATATGCTTT
Source organism: Pan troglodytes (assembly GCF_028858775.2). Taxonomy (NCBI): domain Eukaryota; kingdom Metazoa; phylum Chordata; class Mammalia; order Primates; family Hominidae; genus Pan; species Pan troglodytes. The sequence continues at coordinate 157,494,242 of NC_072398.2, read as the reverse complement.
GCTGATGTTGGTTTTTGATTTATGGAAGGTAGTGCATATTTTTGGTGTGGAGTAATTGACTACTGCTACATCTGTAGAAACTAAATTGTTCCCAGAAATAATGTTCCCAATCCAGCAAATATTACTTAGATTATGTCTACTAAAATCTAATCACACTGGTTTATTATCTTTCAATACTTAGCTTGAGGACAACTTTCTGTATAAAAACTGTCATCCTCACCAGAATCCCTCCTCAAATGCCACAGGCAATCTATCAGATTGCTGATGTAAAAATGAGTATTCCTTCTTTCATGGCTCTATGATGCCGTATATATTCCTCAATCATGGTATGTTATCTAAAGTTATTTGATAGACATCCCTTGCTATCGAGATACCGCATTATTATTTTTTGACTTATTTGCCTATTCCTCGGACTCTTCTTGATTTCTTAATAAGGGAATCTTCCATAACTTTGATTCATCTGTGTTCCAATCCTCTTCCCATTAATAAACTGATACTATGTGCCCAATCTAAAACACTTGGAGTTATTTTAGATCTCTCTCTCTCTAGATCATACATATTTAGACAATCAATGAATCTTTTGTTTCTCTCTCTTAAATATTTTTTACTCTAATATTTACTCAGATGGTTCAGTTTGTCCTCATCCATTGTTATCAGAATTTGATTGTCTGTCTCCAGTCTTGCCCTCTCTTACCCACCATTTACACCATCTTTCTGATTTGTAAAAATAGTCATGTCACTTGTTTTCTCTGCTTGTTTGTTTGTTTTCTGCTTTTTCATCCCCAGGGCTATTTGGTTCTGAATTTGCACTCAGGTTGTATACCTGTATCACCAACTTAAGGAGAAGCCACTCATCAGGATGAGAATACAACTGAGGCTTCCTAAATGTCATAAGAGAAATTCAGCTTTTCTACCTGAATGTTTAGAACCTTAAACATATGGATAACTTTAATCAATAGCTCAGAATACCATCACTCTAAGCTATAGTGAAACCATGTGCAACTCAATTGAATGACCCAGCACTAGCTAACAGCTCAGCTGAGAATCTAATAGCTGAGAGAAAGAAGCATGTTCTGTAAACTCTATCGTGGTGTTAAGTTAAATCCCACATGCAATGTACTTGGTGTACATTGGCTTAACTTCTCTGCAGAAATACCATCACTGAAATACGATGTTATGTTATGGCCGCAGCTTTTCTTTTAATAGGGAAGCAATTTATATTATATTCATAGAGGGTAAGATATTAAAATTAATATCTTATTAATTAAATGTTTTCTTATTATTCAAAGTATGATAGCTGAAAAAGGCATGCATTGCTCAACTTGGATAATGGGCAAAAGGTCAATTCATCTCCAAGTAGAGCCCTGGAGAAATAATGTTATAAGGCAAAATTGTTTTAACCCAAAGCATATTTTAGAATAAAATAATTCTCTAAGGCAGAAAATTAAAAGTATATTTAGAAATAAACTAAGACTAAATTTGACATTTATTTTCTTGATATAAAAATCCTGAAATAAAAAGAGTATAAGTTTGTTGTTTGTTTTCGTAATCTAGGGCTATTTTTGGAAACAATATGAGGAGGAGTATTTCAAAATAATAGTCATTTTGAATTTACTAATAGGAAAGTGCATTATTGTGTAACCTTAATATTACTGCATTGGTCAATTTATCAAATTACATTGCTGTGTTTTGTCAAAAAAGAAAAGGTTATATATGAACTATGAATATTTCAGGTAGTAGGTACTCAAATCATGAGTTTTATTCATTTCTTAATGAGTAAAGGAAACATATCCCAGCTGTAATTGTCTATCCTCCTAAACAGTTAATTGATTCAGGTGTTTGTGATCCTTTTAAAACAATTTTTGATTAATACTTTTCTACCTAAAGTATGTTTAAGTATCTTGTAAGAATCAGTTCCTCTTTTATTTTATTTTATTATTTTTCTTTTGAAGAATAGGTGTTATAAGTTTTAAGAATAATACCACATCTGTAAAATCAATATTTGGCTCTGCTACTGTCATAAACTTAAAACTTCCAAAACTAAAATAATTATCTTAATTGAAAAATAACTCATTTACCCAGCTTCCCTTTTTCATTAATAGTTTCATTTGTTTTTTTTTAAGAATCTAGGATCATCCCTTTTGCTTTCAGTATCCAACCAAACATCATCCTTTACTATTGACACCATGAAATGCTTGCTATATATTCCCTCTCAAGTTAACATCCACCACTCTATCCAGGTCTAATTATTTGTGGATTTCTGCTAAAATCTTCCATCAAATCTCTATGCCTTTAGGGATGTACTTTATTTCAAGTTCATTGTACTGCTGTTGCCATAGTCCCTACCCTAAAATTTTGCTTTAATCATATACTGTTTCCAGAATTTTCCCGGCAAAGTCCATACTAGCTATTGAACTTAGTTTTTCAACCATTTTCTAACAATAGCTTTACTTTAGCCAGATCAGTTGTTGCCAAAATAGGACATTTTCCTTTCAATTTCAGAAATATATGTCTTGGGTAGTTTCTTATGCTATTTTAATTCAATGAGACTTTTTTAGAAAAGAAGATGTTTATGAAAAAGCAAGGTTCAAGGGTGGGGAGAAGATAATGGAAGAAATGATGAGTGTGTTATAAGGATGTCACTTGCGTACTTTATTTAGTAAACAGTTCCATGGTCCCATTTCTTTTGGGGACAGAAAATACATTTGATTATTAATATATCTCTTGTAGTAAATGATTGCCTTAAAATGTGAAATTCCATATCCTATTTCCTAATTTTTACTATATTTCCCATACTTTTCCCAACAGCAAGTCTTATTTTATTCTCACATGTCTTTTCCCCAGCCAAATCCATCTATAAGTCTCAGAGGAATTGCTATACCCAATATTTCAGAGTTGAAATTAGCTTTTTCCTGTCAATTTCTAAAGAATTCTATTAAAACCTTGATAAAATAATATTTTATTTATGAAATAAAAACATGATATTTTATTTTAATTCCTTCTTCATGTTTATATTTAAAAGTGACATATCTTGAAGATAAAATATATGATGGATAAATATTTGTAACTCTTACAGTTTGACATAGTGCTGTGCACATTAAGATTCACTAAATATAAGGTGGATGATGAATGAATAAATTATTGTACTAATACAATAGCCTCTAAGTTTTGATATTTTGTTAGTTTCATACCTAAGTCTTTATATAATCAAAATACTGTCGATTAGAATGATCTATTGCTCTAATTTATTTTAAATGTACTGCATAGGATTTGTTTTAATGGTACACCAGCTACTTGGTAAATATACATTTTCCTGGTAAAGACAAGGGAATGAAACCACAACAAGATTAAAAATGTGTCCAAAATCATAGAGTTATTAGGTATTGTAGCTGAGATTCCCCAGCAATGGAACTTGTTCCACTGCATTAGTTTGCTCTTCTTGTGCAAAATATGTACTCATTACTACCACAGAAATCATTTTAAAACATAGAATATAAACAATACTGGGGTATACATAAAGTTTTTGGATTAAGCAAAGAAATTTCCATTCGAGTAACTATACAAACACTATATAGTATAAATTTGACATACATATTCATAAAATATGTATGTAAAATGTAAATGCTGATTTAATTAGTTTCTATACTGCTTTTTTTCAGTAAATTTTTATTCAGTAATCACACCATCCAAATGATACTGTGTGACATGTACTTCTATTTTTTTACAATTCAAAAATCTGTGCCCAATGCAAAATTGTCTTGCAGCACAAAAGTATGGAAATCCAATATTTTATATGCATGATGCACGAACAGCCATAGTAATTAAAACAATTGGAAAAGATAATACCAGGGTCAGATAACAGAAGGAAAATGAATCATGACTGACTTCATGATTATTTTATGAAATACATTATTAAATAATTGAGATGCTTATAGCCATCCATATTATTTTTAAGTTATTTTTATTAATTCATACAATTTTCAACAAACATGATTTGAGTACCTACTACCTGAAATATTCATAGTTCATATATAACCTTTTCTTTTTTGACAAAACACAGCAATGTAATTTGATAAATTGACCAATGCAGTAATATTAAGGTTACACAATAATGCACTTTCCTATTAGTAAATTCAAAATGACTATTATTTTGAAATACTCCTCCTCATGTTGTTTCCAGAAATAGCCCTAGATTATGAAAACAAACAACAAACTTATACTCTTTTTATTTCAGGATTTTTATATCAAGAAAATAAATGTCAAATTTAGTCTTAGTTTATTTCTAAATATACTTTTAATTTTCTGTCATAGTTCTGAGCAATCCAGATCTTTTTACTCATAATCTATTGTAAGGTCTTTCATTCTCCATAATCATGCTCAGAGTGAATACCCTCTCAATTGTTAGTTGACAGGGAAGGAAAACAGAACTTGGGCATTAACATTGGCCAAACTGAGCTCCAACTCCAGTTCTTCAATTCAATGGCTGTATGACCTTGGGCAAGTTAATTGCTCTCAGCTGGGCTTCAATGTCCTTATCTGTAAAGTATAAATATTTATGTACAGAGCTGTTACTATATATCTGAATAATTTACGGGTATATAAATGTATGAAAATCATAGATAATAAGAGTATTTCATACAGTTGTTGCAAGGAGTGCATGAAATAAGCATGTAAGGAAGTTAACAGAGTTCCAGGAACAGTAGAATTTAAACAATTGCAGCTCTTACTGTCCCTTATTTTCACTTCCTCCTTATTTGACAACTTATATTTTGCTTCCTGTTTCATTTAATTTCCTCATCATTAACAGTACACATTATGCTGTACTTGGTAAGAAGTCAGAAGTTGATATGCTTTCTATTCTTTTCATGTTTATGCATTAATTATGAACTTTGACTCTTTTAAAATATTTAAAAATAAAGTTGTTAATTTCACAAATACAGTCTCTCAGAAATATATCCAGTATTGGATCATGGTGTGTTATATTGTGTTTTTTAAATATAAGTTATTAATTATGTACTAGAAGGAGATGAATAAATTTGCCATTTTAAGAAATTAAGATGTTGACATTTTCAATCATTACTGAAAATATAGAATTGGGTTAGATCAATTAGGAAAACAATTTATCACATAAAATAAATTACTTCTCAATGTGACCTATAGAATTTGAGGAAAATATGCCTAAAAGAGTAATAAGAGTCATTTCTATTTTTTCAGACCCATACAATTCTAAAAGTAAACACAAAAAAACCACAAGTTTTTTTAATAATCAAACAATAATCATTAAAGATTAAAGGCTTAATAAAAGAGAGGACTATTTTACTGAACTTATATGAGTTTTCTTATATACATTTAATAAAAGAAAGGAAATTAGTTGTTTTTATTTTCAGACTTTAAATAACATTTTCTCACTTTGATCTAAATGTGTTCCAAGGAATATCTTTTTAAATTCATATTTCAAAGGGATGTTTTCTAGCCATTTGGTGCCAGCATTATAAAAAATCATTACAGCCAGTGCCTTTAGAGAAATGAGTGGCTGCCTTTTCATTCATTAAGCTGAAAAAAAATCCTACAAAAAATTATATGCATTAAAGCTGCATAAATGATAATATGGTAATCCTAGCTCTAATTCTGACATGAGCTGTTAAGAAGAAACCATATGTTATGTTCATAAATGTATTAAATACACACAAATGAGTCTCACTTATGTAAGAAGATTTCTAAATTATAATTTTTAGATTATGAATAGAGTGCTGATCAGAATCTAAAAAATGAAATTCCAGCAATATGCATATTCTGCGATATCTTTAGTATTCCAGTGTGAGTAAGCAACAAACAACCAGTTTGCCATGTGCCCTTTATATCTGAAAGGCCACCTGCCAGCTCATTCCCATTTTCCCCTCAATGGGTTATCAGATGAATATAAATTATTACAGTTAGGAGATTTTCAATGGGAGCTGCATTTTCTACTCCATTGTAAAATGGGTCAGATGGCAGCACTTACTTCGATACTGACATTCAGATCCAAACTCATGAAGTGCAACTTGCAAACCATTGTCCCTCAAATGATTATTGCAGGCAGGCGAGGTAGCATGACAATGATTGAGTGTCAATTAGTTCAGTCCAAAAGCAACCAATCCAAATTGTTAGGGATTTTTAAAATAAAGCATGTGTTCCCAATTCCCTTTAATACCCAATTGGCAGCAAGTCACTGGCAAAATCTGCTGCACAGGGCAAGTTGTTAATGTGTCTTTCTCAAAGGTAACAAACAGATGTGAATAGAGCTCGTCTAAAAGGAAAGCATGCTGTATGCTGTTACATTAGTTAAACTCTCAACAGGACTGGAAAAATATGCAGATAAATAAACAGTTGTGATGGTTATGACAACTGCTGACTTTAAAATAACATGGAAGAATTAAGATTTATCTCCTGAAATTGCATCAACTGTTAAGAACATTTTTAATTTAAATACTTATAATTATATAAATGTTGCTTAAAATGTCATAAATCCTTGTGTATTTTCTTGTGTCTGTTGTTTTCTTACTCAGGTAAGAACATGGACTTAATTTAAATCTACAAAATTATTTTAACATTTATTTTAAAAGAATATACAAACTATTCTAAATTAAAAGTTCAGAAAATACCAAGCATTCGGCAAGGATATGAAGAAATAGAAACTCTACTACTATGTTCATGGGACTATAAAGTAGGACAATGTCTTACTGCTGTTGTGTAAAATTAAACACACTGCAAACAGTGCAACCTGGCAATTCCACTCTCAAAATACCATAAAACAATGTGTGCATGTAAACATCAAGACACATGTACAAACTTTTTCATATCAAGATTGTTAATACAAGTTTAAAATTGAAAGAAAAAAATCCCAAAGCTTCATGATGATATAATAAATATATTGTTCTGTATTCATTTAATAGATACATTGATATAATAAAGCAATGAAAATATGTTACAATAGCTAATTATACCAACATGGGTATATCTTAAAAATTGACACAAATATATTTAATAATTATATAAACCTAAAATATCCAAAAATATTTCCACCTCCACCTAACATAAGTTAATTGGTATCTAGAGTGGTGTAGGTTAGCCCTCATAGTAAACAATAACAAGGTGAACAAATATATGATTATAGTTTTCAGATATTGGACAACAGCCAGCCTAGACTGTTAATTCAGAGACTAGAGGAACCCAAGAGTTGAGTCCCATAGTCACTCAGCTGTGTGCCTGGATGTCAGAAATTCTATGCCTGACTACGGTGTAGAATTCAATTAGAATAGAGGGATTCTGTTGAGACTAGGAGGCAGAGACCAGAGTAAAGGAAAGTTCAAGTTGCTAGAAGAGACAGGGGAGGGCACTAGAGAAGAAAATCCTCACAGGGAAGGTGTCAAAAATGTAAATGGGAGTTGAAAAAGTCTCATTGACCAAACGCTAATCAGGTTCTTCAAGGTGCTGTAGGCTGCAACATTGGTGTCTATCTCATCTGGCACGCATCAATCAGTTTTAGCAAGAATCTTCCTGAGTCAGTTTAGTGAAAATCTTTCACCCTTGTTATCTGATCACCCTGGGTATTCCAACAAATTCCACATCCCCAACCATTCCCCAGACAATATCTAATCACCCTGCACTGCCTTAAGAATCCCGTCAAGTTGGTTTAGCAAGAATATTTCATATTCTTGATGTTTCCTCTTAGTAACTGTCCAACCCCTGAAAACCACATCATGCTCCTTGGCTACAAATCCTCACATTTCCATGATGGATTTGGAATTGAACCTTGTTCTATACTAACGTCTCTTTTCCTCTTTTGTAATAGTTTTGAATACAATATTTTTACTGTTCCAATTATTTTCCAATTCTGGTTTTCTTTAACAGAAGTTTCCTTCAAGTCCCTGGCTATTATCTGGGTTATGCTTACAAAAGTCTTACTAGAAGTGGCTGATAAAGCAGCTTCTGTCTGCTTGAGAAAGAAAGAGTGACACTTGAGGTAAGACAGCACTGACGATGTTAAAGGTACAACACAACCACAGTGGAGACTTCATTAATACCTTGTTTGCAACACTCCTTCCATCCAGTTGATATACTAGCAATTCCTCAACTTAAAGGTAAGAACCACAACCAGGAGGAAAATCTACCCTAGGCCCACCCTAAGCAAGTCTAAAACCAAACCCAGACAACATCCTAAGAAAAAAAGAAAGCATTTCATGGTTGGACCTAGTTAATTTATGAGAACCATGGAAACACCTTAGACATTCCAAAGATCTTCCCTAACAAAACATAAAACCATAACGGAACACAAAACTTTGATATATGTGATCAAATGGTGATTGATCTGCCTACAGGAATAAAAATCAATAATCTTTAAAATAAGATAACAGAATTGAATCCTTTACAACATATCAACAATAGCCATATGCCAAAAAAAAAACCAAAATTAGCAGACATAGAAAACTAATAAAACACAACAGGAAAATATTGCCAAAAGAAGGAAAAAGGTAGTTAATAGCAAAGAATCTCTAGATTTCTCAGAGGCTGGATTTAATAGCCAAGTACTTTAAAGATGCTCTTATAAATATTTTCAAATAACAAAAAATAAACTAAAGGAAACATTAATGGGCTAATAGTTCAGGTAACCTCAACAGATAAATTGAAATTTTAAAAATTAAAATGAATATTCTAAAACTGAAATGTAACATATATTTTTAAATGTATTAAATGTATGAACCAGCAGATTGTGGATAACAAAGAAAAAAGTCAGTGAACATGAAGGCAGATTACTAGTAATAATTCTATCTGAAGAAAAGAGAAAAAAGATTATAGAAAATGAACAGAAAGATTCAGGGACTTGTGGAGGAATATCAAACAATCTAACATACCTGTATGGGTCAAAGATGCAAAAAAAAAAAGAGATTGGGGATAAGCATATATGAAATGCAAAGTTTTGAAATTTGTTGAAAACTATTGATTAACAAACAGAGAAAGATGAGAGAACCCCAAATAGAAAAGTCTTTTCCCTGACACATAGGCTGGAACTCTAAGCTCAGCTGGTCTCTGACTCCAGAAAAACTCTCAAGAAGGTAATAAGATCAGGGACACCTATGCATTCTCCTGCTGACCTTTGGCCTCTGTAAATTCTTTAAAAAAGTCTCTTTCCAACTATTTGTATGTGATTCAGATGACATCCATCTGGCATGAAAGGATAAGACCTAGAAGGGATCTACTTTGTACAATATTCCCAAATATCACACACAGAGTTTTGATTTGTGTAGTACAAAGGGTCAAGTAAGTGTAAAGAAAAATGTATAGAGTCTACATGAAGGATAATTACTGATGTTGAGCAATAAAGAGAAACACTAGGTTCCTGCCTGGAATTTCTTACAATTGAGTTGAAAATGGAAGGCATATATACCTTCAACGTCTGTTGTAGAGGCCTCAAAACATGGTTTGAAGGAAAAAAAAAGTATGTAGAAAACAATGAGCAAAAGAGTTAAAGTATCTGAACTATGAATAACTTTATCTCTTGTAAACTTCCTCCTGGGGGATAAACTGGGAAAGCGATAGTAATTTGAGTGAAGTGAAGCAATCAAAAAAGACTATGGCCTGTAGGCTAAATCCAGCCCACTGCCTATTTTTGTAAATAAAGTTTTATTTCCTCATTAGTTTACATTTGTCTGTGGCAACACTCATTAGTTTACATTTGTCTGTGGCTCCCTTCCTGTTCAGGCTCACTTCTAAACCCCCATGTTAGAAGGTGACTCTGTCTCTTCCTCAGGAACTGTAAAGAGAAAGATATGAATTTTAAGGCCAAACTAGCAAGAGGATTTCCTCAGGGCCTATAAAGAAAAAGATATGATTTATAAGGCCAAGCTAGCAGGAGAATCCCATCAAGGAGATGTAATTTAGTTTGGCCTCCACTGGGCTGGTCCTGGTTCTGGTCTGCAGCTTCCATCCAGAGCCCAGACAAAAGTTCTTTACCCTATGTTTGCCTAGTTAACAGTATTATGGAATTTGCCTTCTCAAAACAGCCTGCAAAGCTGGGTTAAGTGCCTTCGTTATAGTGATTGGCTTATTGCTACCTGCTGTAACAAATAAATCCAAAAATTGTATACAAAAATAAAAATAAACAACAACCTGACTCATCTGTAGTAGAACTGAGTAGTTGGAACAGAGACCGTATGGACCACAATACCTACAGTACTTACTATCTGTCTCCTTACAGAAGTTTTCTCAACCCCGTTACAAGTTCTCAAATACTAAAAAGATATAGAATAAGGAAGAAGCAGCACAATGATCTCTATAAATTTCTTTCTATGAAGAAAATGAAAATAAAAATTTCTTAGTTAATGGAAAAAAAAACTGGCAATAGAAAACAATAAGAAATGACTTAAAAAATAGAAGAAAGAGAGAAGAAAAGGCGATGGAGAACCTTGAAATTCAGAAAACATGATACCCGATTTTACAAGACTGCAGAATACATTGTCACTTATTCTTTATAAATCTGGTGAAATTTTTTAGTGAAAATGTTTTTCAAGTGGTGGAAAAAATTATTTTACCTATGGTAACATTCATATTGTCAGTTATTCTCATTTATGATTAAAAACAGAGGAACTTTATATTATTTTTTCATAATCTTTCTTTTTCATTTATAACATAAAATAAATTACTAGTCTACATGCTCAAAGGCCTAAATGTAATTACAGTGGGTCACATTAATTCATGCTCTAAATATATTTTGCAGAATTTTACATATTCTAATACTTTGTCATAGTTGCATATGGATTTATCTTCATTGCAAAATATAGTCATATCATGTATAAAATCCCATCTATTCTGAAATAGAACATATGTTCTATAAGTTGGTAAAACTGTATTAATCGAGAAAAACATTAAGGAGAAGTGAAATAAAACAAATTAAGAAAAACTGAAATTTTCTTAAACAACCACAGTATTGCGTAGTCCGACAAATCATTTTTCAGTTATTCCATTTTATGCCACATTTATTGTGAAAATGATAAAAAGTAGACTACTTACTTTTACAGGTATTTGGGACACCAAATTCTCGAAGCTTTGAATTTAATACTAAAACAAGTTATTTATATACTTTGTATACTTTGTGAGTGGAATTTTAAGTGCTTAAACACGTGAATATAGTTCCCACACAGCATTCTTAGTGACAGAAAGAGCTATAATAGACAGTCTCTTAGTTTGTTTCCTGCCAATGAACTTTGCCTAAAATACTAATTTTTTTTTAATACTAGAGTTGAATTTTTTCCTCTAATGCAAAACTGAGAACTTCAAACTAAATATCACTTTCTAGCAGCATTTTTCAGTAGGCTAATCCTTCTGCTACATTCACAGTCTTGCTCAAGACTGGCATGGGGTCTATAAGTCTGTCTTTGATAAATCCTGAGAACAGAAATCATATCTCAGAGATTCTGCTGAATGTACAATCAGTAAGTGACTTCCACATCGGTGGCATCTACCCAAATTTTATACGTGTTTGCTTAGCACTTGCAGACAATGACTGACCAGGGAAAGTGACATGACTGAAAATAAGTATAACATTTTAGTTAAAAGTGTTTGAAATCTGTATCTTTACTAATGCGGTTTTCTCAGTCATTGTAACAAGTTTTGGCATCAGCAAATCAAGTTCATATATATTTCTTGAGATCTGAAAAGAAAAAAAAAACCTTAAATCCTTACATGCTAGTTGGCAACGTGTTGTGCTGGAGGCAAGAGCCAATATGTTTCTAGATTGTATATTTTAAAGCAGCATGTTGTGAAGTATTGAAGATAAGTTCAACATGAACAATGAACACAAGAAGGGCATTAAAAAGCCCAAAGCTGTCTTTCTCTTCTTTTTCCTCTACATACTTTAATGAGCAAAATTTGGTTATGTTAACCTTTCCTTCTGGAGTGATCATTCACCTTTTAATGATGTTTGTATTTCTCTAAATTCCCTCTGGTGAATGTATGTTTTTCCTCCATATTGACATAACCTTTAATATGGTTTTACTACTGTGTGCATTCTACAATAACTATGCTGTCTTTTGAATAAAATGTTCTCCCTAACTCTGGAGCATATTTTTTGGAGCTTATAATGTTCAGTGTGGGCCCATGTGCACTGTTATTAGGTAGTCAACCTACTCTTCCGTCTCATTCTGGAAGGTAAGTAGAAAAATTAAAGCTAATGAGTCTCTGTTATTTTTTGCAGACATCAGTGAGTTCCCAATATTACAGTGACAGTTATGTGGAAATCTAAGCTAAGCTCCTCTATTCTCTGTCACTGCCCTTTAACACCACAGCACCAGCACCACCATCCCCTCACCACTAGCACCCTCATCACTTTCACCATCACCTCGAAACCACGACCACTACCATGATCGTAACCACCATCAGCATCACCATCACCATCACCATCACCATCACCACACTGTCAGCATGTAGACAGCATATAATGTCTCTCAGGATTTGGAAAAACAATAGTCCTCACATCCACAATCAAATAAAGTAGCTTCAGAGCTAATTATCAAACATCCAACGGAACTAAGAAAGGGAAAGTTCTTTGCAATTCTTGTGGAAAAGTATATTTATCATGAGGCATTCAGAGAAAAGTAATAAAATACATCAAAAGTAAATGAAGCTGGCTAACAAATTATCTTAAAAAGACAATTTGATTTCATTACATCTCAGTCTTTTCCAAAACATGCAAGTGCAAGCAGGTATTTGATTAAAACTGTTTATACAATTTTTAATTTAAATTATAGTTAAATAATTTAGATTAAAATCATTTAAACCATTAAAACCATTTAGGACTTAAACACATTTTGAAATTCAATTCAGCTTGGGGTTCATTTATGTTTATATTAATTAATGTTTCATAACATTAATTTAGGGATAGAGTTCAATTATCTGACTAAAAGGAAAAAAGATGACTTCAGAGTGAAGATCAATGTTCCACATTTAAAAGAAAGGTGTTTTTTTTTAAATCACCACAGTTGACAAATAATCATAAAAAGGAAGAAATTATGTCATCCTACTAGCTCTCTGACATAGTATTCTAACTAAAAATTCTGCAGACCTGATAGAATGACATAATAATACATATTTACTGCATAGTAAAGAACAATTCTGTTTGTTGATAAAATTCCAGGAGATTTTAATCAGGTGACTCAGAGCTATATGTAAACATATGTAATCATGGATCTTTATGAAAATAAAAATTATCTTCCAGTTTAGTAAAATATGAAAAATAAGGATCCTTGGGCAAATAGGGGGTATTTTCTGGCATTTTAGGTATAGTTTCAAAATTCCTGAAGATAATTTAAAAATCTCCACGGATCATTGTCATACAGCTTGAATCTAATAAAAACTCTCATGTAGAAATAATTGTGTGTGTGTGTGTGTGTGTGTGTGTGTGTGTGTCTTAACATGTTACCTAGCAATTTCATACCTAGTATTTACCCAAGAGGAAAAAAAATAAATATCCACACAAATATCTAAACAAAATGTTTATAAGCTGTTTTATTTACTACTGCCCCAAACTGGAATCAATCCACATGTTCTTTAGCTGGTAAATGTATAAGCAAACTGTAGTACATCCATATAATGTGATATTACTCAGCAATCAAAAGGATCAACCTGTTGATATCATAAATGACATGAATAAGTCTTAAAAACATTATGCTAAGTGAATAAAACATAAATAAAAGGCTGCATATTATATAATTCCATTTATATTATGTGTTAAGGCAAATATATAGGGTTGCTTTAAGATCTAATTTTTTAAAATTATTTATATTGTGTATATTTAAGTTATGTGACATATGCTATGGGATACATATAGACAGTAAAATTGTTACCATAGTAAAGTAAATTCACATATCCTTCATCTCACATAGTTACCATTTTTTTGTGGCAAGAAAAGGTAAAATCTATTTGCTTAGCAAAAATATCAAATGCAATGTAATTTTTATTAACTATAGCACTCATACTGTATACTAGATCTCTATCCTTGTTTATTCTACATATCTGTCACTTTGTATTATTTGACCTACATTTACCTATCCATTTCCGTCCCATCCCCATAAGCACTGTTTCATTCTCTGTATATTTAATTTTTTTCTTTTTCTTTTTTTTTTAATATTTCACATATAAATGAGATCATTGAACATTTTTCTTTCTGTGTCTGGTTTATTTCACTTAGCATAATGCCCTCCAGGTTCATCCATGTGTGGCAAATGGCAGGATCTTCTTTATTTAAGGCTGAACAATATTTCATTGTGTGTGCATATATGTATATAGATTTCTGTATCCATTCATCCATCGACAGATACATGGGTTGTTTTCATTGACTATTTTGAATACCACTGCAATGAACTTGGAAATGTAGATATTTTTACAGAGTGGTGATATCATTTCCTTTGGAAATATACCCAGGAGAGGAACGGCTCTGTTATATGATCATTCTATTTTAATTTTCTTAGAAAACCTCATACTGTTTTTCATAATGGCTACACCGAAGTACATTCCCATAGTATACAAAAAAATTCACTTTTTTCCGCACACTCAGTAATACTTATTATTGCTTGTCTTTTGGTAATAGTCATCCTGATTTTGTGATTGTTTTCCATTTTATAAGAAACAAATTTCAACATTTTTAAGTAAACATTGGTAAAAGTCAGTAATGAATGACCTCTATAGAATAAGCTATAACACAGAGAACTACATATAAATGATACGAAGTGCTGGGAAGGGAAGAGCGTAGTCCCTTTAAATGATATGGAAGGGGAGAAGGGAAGTGCTGGGTAGAGGAAGGGTGTGGTCCCTGGCTAGGGCTCCATCCTCATGGACTTAGGTGAGGACAGGTACTCCTGTCTTCATGCCCAATTGTTGCATTTCTCAACACCGCCCTGGCCTACCATGACGCCATCCTGTGTCTATAGAAACCCTCGAGAGCCTAGCAGGGAGACACATAGGCAGCTGGACGTTGAGAGGAGCATAGCAGTGGAGGAACACACAGGCAGCTGGACATTGAGAGGAAGGCACAGACAGGCACAGGCACTTCGGCAGGCCACTGACCAGCAGAATGACACAGAGTTTTGCTGTGGCGATCGGAAGAGCGCTGGGGCCACCATCTCCCTTCCAACTCCCCCCATCTACTAAGAGCTACTTCCACTCAACAAAATCTTGCATTCATTCTTCAGGCCCACGGCAAGAACCACTGGATACAGAAAGCCCTCTGTCCTTGCAATAAGGCAGCAGTCTAATTGAGCTGGTTAACACGAGCTTATTGACGGCAAAACTAAAAGAGCACCCTGTAACTCATGGCCACTGGGGATTCAGGAGCTGTAAACATTCATCCTTAAACACTGCTGTGGGGTCGGAGCCCCAAAACCTGCCCATCTGTGTGCTGCCCTAGAGACGTGAGCAGCGAGGCACTGAAGAAGCGAGCCACTCCCCCTGTTGCACACCTTGCAAGGGGACAAGGGAACCTTTCCCATTTCAAAAACACATAGAACTAATGACTATCCCACAACCAAATCAAGCTGAATGACAAGATGTTATATGTAATAAATAAGAGATTTTTTGCATATGTATATGTAGTTATTTTCACAAAAAATAAATGTGCCAAATGCCAAAGGATTACTGCTATGGACTGAATTGTTTCCCCTTCAGAATTCATGTTGAAGACATAATCCCACGTGTGGCTATATTTGAAGATAGGACATTTAGGGGGTAATTAAAATTAAATGAGGTCATAAAGGTAGGGTACTAATCTGATGGAATTGTCAGCCTCATAAGAAGAGGGGCTGATTCTTTCTCTCTCTTTCTCTCTCCCTCCCTCCCCACAGGCACACACCAGGGACTAAAGAAAGATGATGGTAACAAACTGGAAGAAGGTGGTGGCTATCTGCAAGCCAGGAAGAGAGGCCGTACCAGAAACCAATTCTGAATTGGCTGGCATCCTGACATCAGATTTACAACCTCCAGAATGTTAAAAATAAATTTCTGTTGCTTAAACTACTCAGTCTATGGTATTTTGTGATAGCAGTCCCAGCTGACTCAGACAATTACCAAATAAGTTTCTAATTATGAAACACTTTTTCAAAACACAAGCATAAAACATCAAACATATCTCATTATCAGTGAGTATAAATTGAAATGAGAGGATATATCAATGTGCCATGCTGAGAAGATAAAGATCATGTTATCTCTGAATTTTTTATATTCTCCAAAGGTCAAAACTACTGCATCATAAAAATTGTAATGTCACAAAGCTTATAAGTTGTATATTTTTATTTAAATTTTGCACATATATTATTGGAAATCTTAAATTACTGAAACATGAAATGCTGAAATCAGGTCATGTTATTTATGGTATTGACACTAGCCGAGACTTTTTTAAAAAAACCTAATCAATTGTCAATGGTTACAATGATTATAAAATTACTTGTGAAACTAGTTTGTGTATATACCCATAATTGAAAGAGAATTACATTCACCACTCTTTATTCACTAAAAAGAGAGATGATATGAATATCTTCTAAATATTCGTATTTTATTTAGTTTTTAGTCCTTCTTTGAAATGTGTTAGTCAAGGGGGCCTTCCTGAAATGTAGATGTGTATAATATCATAAGACTTTAGTTATAATATTTGTTTCTAGAAAAGTCACTGAAAAATTCTTACTTAATGGTCTTATAGCTGAAATGTCTAAGGAAATACTTGCTTCAACAGTAATAGTAAGCAGCTACTATTTCCTGAGGACATGTTATGTGCCAGACTTACTGTATAAAATATCCTTTCATTCTCATAACATTTCTACAAAGCATACCCTACTACTTTCATTTCACCAATAAAATTAATAGCTAACATTTATTAATTATTTACCAGGTGCTAAGCTCTGTATTTCACATGAATTAACTCCATTAGTGCCTATAGCAACGAGGAGTCCCTCAGAGAGCAGTTGGGAACTGCTGCCAGTTATGAGGAAGTAGATACTATTTCCACTTTATGGATAGGGAAGCTGAAACACAGAAATATTAGGTGACTTGTCCAATATCACACAGCCAGTGTGGGTTAAACTGTCTTGTCTCCTTCCATGGCTGCAGACGTAATGACTGCTTAGAACATTCTGCCTGATGCCCTAAGCAGGAAGAAAATTCCTTGATGTCACCCAAAGTAACAAATTATCCAATTTTAACTCCAAAATTGAAATATTTCCACTCTATACCATACCATCACATGAAATATATGCATTCACTACAACACATTGTTATTAAAATATTTAGGGATCAAGCCTAACATAGCAATATATTTAATAATTTTGTTTTTAATCCTAGAAATTTCAAATCATATTACAAAATATATATGTACACTTATCCATTGCATTTAATTCTTATCCTGAAATCTGTATACAAAATTTTAAGTATTGTTGGTAAACATTCACTTAAGATTTTGATAGATTTGTTGACAAATGAATGATATACAATACTATATTATCTTAGTACATAACAATCATAATTCTATGAATACAGGGATCCTAAATAGCTAGATTCCTTAGATATCTCCTATAGATGTGATAGCACTGGCTTGATACATGAGCTGTTTAAATTCTCAATTGTGCTACATTCAATTGGCCTCTTGTCTTGTCAAAGAACTATGTTATTGCATGCTATTTTTCTAGGGTAATCAGACAGTCTGCATGGTGTAGTAATAGAGTAATTGAGTTTTGGATACCTTGTGTTTAATGTATAGACTTTTTATATTGCTTACTCTTCCTCCCTCAATAGTCTTTTGAAACATCATAGGAGAACATTTGCCTGTCTTTTTCATAGTTAATATTTCTGTCTTTTCACATAATTGAGTATTGACATATGTTCATAATTGCCATTACTATACAACCTCTTTTAAAATGGTAGAAAATATTAACTTTCAGATGAGAGGTGGTTTAGACACATATTTAGAACTCGTGAAACATACTTTTTCAGAAAACTCAAAATATTATAAGAACAGAAGGAACTGAAAGCACATGGATTCTAACCATCCAATTTATACTTGCATCCTCTGATCAGTAACCCTGCTAAATGACTATCTAGCCTTCATTTTAATGTCTCAATAATGAAGAACTCTAAAGACAAATCTTTCTATCTTTATACTTCTCTGGCTATTTAAAATTTGTCATTACACTGAACCCACTTGCCTTAATTCTAACCTTTAAAACCATCTGTAACTGAAATATACATTTAATATAAAATTATGATGACTAGAAACATAACATTTTTTCTCTAATCATCTCTGGGCTTATCTCTCAATAGCTCGGAAGAGTGCATCTTTTACCCAGTGAAAAATAATTTTCTTTATTAATACCCAGAAATTTTACAAACTTTCCCATTGTTCTGCAATAAGATTCAACTGATCAAGAGACTTGAAGTCATTTACACCAAAAATTTTAACTTTTTATTCTTAACTTCTTGTTTGAAAATAGAAAAAAAATAAACTAAAGGTGGTTTAAATACAAAGGTAAGGCAATGGCTTGTGTAACAGCATAGGCCAGCTACTGTTTGATTTGGAAGCCCAAACAACGTCATCCAGACCTATTTCTCATGTGAGGTTTCACAATCCATTATGTGTGCCTTATTCTCAGGATCTATGTGGGGTCCTCATCAACCAGTAAGAGGTATTTTCTTCTATTTTTTATGTTTTTTTGGGCCATGTTCATGTATATCAGAAGAGAAAACATCTCTTTTGAGATTGTTCTGGTAAGATTGATTTGGGACAGCTCATGTTCAGTCAGTAGTGGCCAGAGGAACCTGATGCTGGGTATTCTGATTCTGTAATGCTCAAAATACAGCCTGGAACATTTTACGAACTCAGTAGGTATTCACTGTTCTTATTATTAACCAACTACAGTTTCTATGCTAACTCTGGAGCTAGAAGTCATTTGAATTAAGCCATTGGAGTACCATAGTAGGTATGGGTACTGTTGCCTGAGAAAAGGGTCAGAGATATTGCGCAATTTCAGTTTCAAACATCCACATCCACCACACCAACCCCTGCCTGCACTGAGTGTTCATTTTCTCTCATCAGCATTGTTCTACTGTGTCCAATATTAAGATATTTTTATAAGTAGAAAAGGAGACACCATTTCTTCTCATTTTTTCACAAAATTAATTATATGTCTATTTTATCTATTGAGATTCTAAGAGGTTCATTTATATTTTCAATCTTTGTCTTCCTCTCTGCTTCAATTTTGATGATTGTTATTGATGTGTCTTCAGATTTAATGAATCTTAGAGTCTAATCTACTGCTAAGTTCATATAGTGAGAACTTTTGACTTTCAAGACATTGTATTTTTTACTTCTAGAAATTCCATTTGTCTGTTATTAGACCATCAATTTATCTCTAAAATTTCCAGCCTCTTAATCCATTAGACCCTTATTTTCCTAAACTTGCTTTAAGATCTGTATAATTATTTTGAAGTACTTTTATGATTATTCCTAACTGGTAAGTCGTGATTTTTCTTCTGTTGACTATGCTCTCTGTTAGTCATGGGTGATATTTTCTTGCTTCCCTGAATTTCTAATGCTTTGTAATATAATCTAGATATTATGTAAAAAGGACTATGGAGACTGAAGTAATATTTTGTATTCTTATAAAAGTTAAGCCCAATGCTCTCCCTGGCTTATGGATTTTTTAAATTGGTTGCGTACCTAGCAACCTTGATAACCTTACTTATTGGTTCTAAAAATGTCTGCAGTTATTTTGGAGGAAGTTATCAACATAGAAAGTTATATAATCAACAATTATTGATCTATTGCTTATGTATTTTATTCCTTTTTTATTTTCCTAATTACTACTATATTGTCATTAACTATCATAATATTTTTATTTTTAAAATGAAGAGCAATTACCAGCAAACATTTTGCATTTTAAAAATAATTTTAATTTATTTAACTCTTACTTTAGGTTCAGGGGCATATATGCAGGTTTCTTACAGGTAAATTGAGTGTCATGGAGATGGGTGTATAGATTATTTTGTCACCCAGGTAATGTTTTATCATCCTCCTCCTTCCAACCTCCACTATTAGTAGGCCTCAGTGTCTGTTGTTCTCTTCTTTGTTTACATGTGTTCTCAATATTTAGCTCCGAGTTATAAGTGTAAACTTGCCATATTTGGTTTTCTGTTCCTACATTACCTTGCTTAGGATAATGGCCTCCTGCTCCATCCATGTTGCTGCAAAGGACATGATATTGTTATTTTTTATGGCTGTGTAGTATAGCATCATATATATGTATTTTTTTTTTGTCCAGTCTACTGTTGACAGGTGCATTCAGGTTGAATCCATAACTTTTTTATTATAAATAGTGCTGTGATCAACATATGTGTGCAAGTGTCTTTATGGCAGAAAGATTTATATTCCTTTGGGTATATACCCAATACTGGGATTGCTGGGTTGAATGGTTATTTGGTTTTAAGTTCTTTGAGGAATCACCACACTGCTTTTCACAATAGCTGAGCAAATTTACATTCCCATCATCAGTGTATAAGCATTCCCTTTTCTCTGCAACCTCACCATCATCTGTTCTTTTTTGACTTTTTAATAATAGCCATTCTGACAGTATGAAATTGTATTTCATTGTGGCTTTATTTGCATTTCTCTAATGATTAGGGATGTTGAACATTTTTCATATGCTTACTGGCCATGTGTATGTCTTCTTTAAAAATGTGTCTGTTCATATACTTTGCCCACTTTTTAATGGGGTTGTTTGTTTTATACTTGTGCATTTGTTTAAGTTCCTTACAGATTCTGGATATGAGACTTTTGTTGAATGCCTAGTTTCCAAATATTTTCTTCCATTCTGTAGGTTGTATACACTATGTTGATATTTTCTTTTGCTATGCAGAAGCTCTGTATTACAATTAGGTCCCATTTTTCAATTTTTGCTTTTTCACAATTGCTTTTGGTATCTACATCAAAAAATCTTTCCCAGAGTATCAGTCCAAAATGGTATTTCCTAGATTATCTTCTAGGGTTTCGATAGTTTTGGGTTTTACATTTATGTATTTAAAACCATCTTGAGTTGATTTTTGTATACGCTATAAGGAAGCGGAACAGTTTCAATCTTCTGTTACGGCTAGCCAGTAATTCCAGCACAACATACTGAATAGGAAGTCCTTTCCTCATTGCTTGTTTTTGTAGACTTTGTCAAAGATTGATGGTTATAGGTGTGTGGAATTATTTCTGGGATCTCTAGTCTGTTCTATTGGTCTATGTGTCTGTTTTTGTACCAGTATTACACTGTGTTTTGGCTACAGTAGTCTTGTAGTATATTTTGAAGTTAAGTAAAGTGATACCTGCAGATTTGTAATTTTTGCTTAGGATTGTCTTGAGTATATGGGCTCTTTCTTGGTTCCATGTGAATATTAAAATAGTTTCTCCTAATTCTGTGATGAAAAATCTTTGGTAGTTTGATAGGAATAGCATTATATCTATAAATTGCTATGGACAATATGGCCATTTTAATAAGATTGATTCTTTCTATCCATGAGTTTGAAATGTTTTTCCATTTGTGTGTGTCATCTCTGATTCCTTAAGCAGATATTTTGAAATTCTCACTGTACAAATCTTTCACCTCCACGGTTAGGTGATATTCCTATGTATTTTCGTTTTTTTGTGTGTGTGTGGCTATTGTGAATGGCATTGTGTTCTTGATTTGGCTTTCACCTTGGATGTTGTTGGTGTATAGAAATGCTACTGATTTTTGTACACTGATGTTGTATCCTGAAACATTACTGTAGTGTTTTGTCAGTGCCAGGAACATTTTTGTAGACTCTTCAGGGTTTCCTACGTATAGAACCATAACATCAGAAAAGAGAGATAGTTTGACTTCCTCTCTTCCTATTTAGATGTCTTTTATTTTTTGCTTTTGCCTGGTTGCTCTGGCTAACACTTCCAGTGGTATGTTGAATAGGAGTGGTGAGAGAGGGCATCCTTATCTTGTTCTGGTTTTCAAGGATAATATTTCCAGTTTTTGCCTCCTTAGTATGATGTTGGCTATGGGTTTGTCATTGATGGCTCTTATTATTTTGAGGTATGTGTCTTTGATGCCTATCATGTTAAGGGTTTTTAACATGAAGGGATGTTGAATTTTATTGAAAGCCTTTTCTGCATCTACTGAAATAATCATGTGATTTTTGTTTTTAGTTCTCTTTATCTGGTGAATCTTATTATTGATTTGTCTATGTTGAATCAACTTTGCATCCCAGAGATAAAGCCTGCTTGATTATGATGGATTAGCTTTTTGATGCATTGCTGAAATCACTTCGCTAGTATTTTGTTGAGGATATTTGCATCTACATTCATCAAGGATATTGGCCTGATTTTTTCTTTTTTTTGGTGTTTCTACCAAGTTTTCATATCAAGATGATACTGCCCTCAGAGAATCAGCTGGGGAGGAGCTCCTCCTCCACAATTTTTTGGAATAGTCTCAGTAGGAAAATGGTATCCGATATTATTTATACATCTGGTAGAATCTGGCTGTCAATCCATCTGGTCCTGGGCTTTTTCTGTTGGGTAGGCTTTTTATGAATTATTCAATTTTGAAACTTGTTATTGGTCTGTTCCAGATTAAATTTCTTCCTGCTTCAATTTTGAGAGGTTGCATATTTCCAAAATTTTATCTTTTTCTTCTAAGTTTTTTAGACTGTGTGCAAAGTAATCTTTGTAATAGTCTCTGAGGATGTTTCGTATTTCTGTGGAGCTGGTGGTAACACTCCCTCTGTCTTTCCTGATTGTGTTTATTTAGATCTTCTCTCTTTTTTTTTTTGTTTATTCATCTAGCTAGTGGTCTATCTAACTTATTTATTTTTTCAAAGAACCAGCTCCTGGACTTGATCTTTTGTATGCTTTTTTTTTGGCACCTCGATTTCCTTCAGTTTAGCTTATTTTGGTTATCGTCTTCTGCTAGTTTTAGGCTTGGTTTCTTGTTGCTTCTCTAGCACCCCTAGATGTGATGTTACATTGTTTCTTTGTGATCTTTCTAACTTTTTGATATGGACATTTAGTGATAGACATTGTCTCTTAACACGGCTTTAGCTGTGTGCCAGAAATTTTGGCATGTTGTACTTTTGCTCTCATTAGTTTCAAGGAATTTCTTCATTTCTCCCTTAACTTTATTGTTTACTCAAAAATAATTCAGGAACAGGTTATTTAATTTTCATGTAATTGTATGGTTTTGGGTGATTTTCTTAGTATCAACTTCTATTTTTATTGTGCTGTGGTCTGAGAGTATGGCTGGTATAATTTCAGTGTTTTTGAATTTGCTGAGGATTGTTTCATGGCTTATTTTGTGGTCAACTTTAGAGTATGTGCCATTTGCAGATGAGAAAAAAGCATATTATATTGATTTGGGGCGGAGAGTTCCGTAGATATATACTAGGTCTCACTGCTCAAATGTCAAGTTTGGGCCCTAAATGTACTTGTTAGTTTCCTGTCTTGATGATCTGTCTAATATAGTCAGTCAAGTGTTAAAGTCTCCCACTATTATATGTGGGAGTCTAAATCTCTTTAAAGGTCTCTAAGAATTTCCTTTATTAATCTGAGTGCTCCTGTGTTGGTTGCATATATATTTAGGATAGTTTGGTCTTCTTGTTGCATTGAACCTTTAATATTATGTAATGTTCTTTTATCTTTTTTATCTTTGCTGGTTTAAAGTCGGCTTTGTCTGAAATTAGAATAGCAACCCCTGCATTTTTCTGTTTTCTGCTTGCTTGGTAGATTTTTCTCTATCCCTATACTTTTTCCCTATGCGTATCATTGCCAGTGAGGTGGGTCTCTTGAAGACAGCATACTGTTGGATCTTGCTTCTTTATCCAACTTGCCACTCTCCATTTTAATTGGAACATTTTGCCATTTACATTCAAGGTTAATATTGGTATGTGCAGATTTGACCCTGCCATGATGTTGTTAACTTATTATTATACAGATTTGTTAGTGTGGTTGCTTTACAGTGTCAATGATCTATGTACTTAAATGTGTTTTTATGATGGCCAGTAATGTTCTTTCCTTTCCATATTTAGCATTCCCTTAAAGGTCTGTTGCAAGGCAGGATCAGTGATAATAAATTCCCTTAGCATTTGCTTGTATAAAAGAGATTGTATTTCTCCTCCACTTTTAAAGCTTAGCTTGGGTGGATATGAAATTCTTGGCTGGAATTTCTTTCCTTTAAGAATGCTGAATAGACCAGGTGTGGTGGCTCACGTCTGTAATCCCAGCATTTTGGGAGGCCAAGGTGGGTGGATTACCTGAGGTCAGAAGTTCAGGACCAGCCTGGCCAACATGGTGAAACACTATCTCTACTAAAAAATACAAAAATTAGCCAGGCGTGTTGGCGGGCAACTGTAATCCTGGCTACTCAGGAGGCTGAGACAGGAGAATTGCTTGAAACCGGGAGGCAGAGGTTGCAGTGAGCTGAGATCACACCATTGCACTCCAGCCTGAGTGACAAGAGTGAAACTTTGTCTCAAAAAAAAAAAAAAAAAAAGAATGCTGAATATAGCCCCCGAACTTTTCCAGCTTGTATGGTTTCTGCTGAAAGGTCCACTGTTACTTTTATGGGGTTCTCTTCGTAGGTGATCTGCCCCTCCTCTCTAGCTGCCTTTAACATATTTTCTTTCATTCTGACCTTCAAGAATCTGATGACTCTGACAAGAAGTGTCATCTTGTGGGTATCTGCATTCCCTGGATTTGAATGTTGGCCTCTCTAGCAAGGTTGGGAAATTTTTCATGGACAATATCCTGAAGTATCTTTTTCAGGTTGCTTACTTTCTCCCCCTCTCTTTCAGGAATGCCAATGAGACATAGATTTGGTCTATTTACATAATTCCATATGTCTCAGAGATTTTGTTCATGCTTCTTCAATCTTTTTTCTTTATTTTGGTCTTACTGGGTTATTTTGGAGAACTGGTCTTTGAGCTCTGAGATTCTTTCCTCAGAGAAAGAATCTGGTTGACTGTGCTGTTAATACTTGTGATTGTATTCTGAAATTCTTGAAGTGAATTTTTCAGCTTTTTAAGATCAGTTTGGTTCTTTTTGAAAATGGCCATTTTGTCTTTCATTTTCTGTATCATTTTATTGTATTCCTTAGAATGCTTGGATTGGGTTTTGACTTTCTTCCAAATCTTAATTATGTTCATTTGTACCTATAGTCTGAATTATGTTTCTGTCATTTCAGCTATTTCAGCCTGATTAAGGACCATTGCTTGGGAATTAGTACAGTGGTTTGGAGGTAAAATGCACTCTGGCTTTTTGAGTTGCCAGAGTTCTTGTGCTTGTTCTTTCTCGTCTGTGTGGCCTGATGTTCCTTCAATTTTGAAGTTGCTGTCTTTTGATGTTTGTTGTTGTTGTGTTGCTTTTATGTTGTCTGATACCCTTGGGGTTTGATTTTTGCATAAGGTAGGATCGGTTGACCTTTATGGGACCAAGCCTCAGTTCAGCGCTCCTGGGCTGCATCCTCTAATTCTAGGTGGGTGTTATCAGGCCTCCGGCTTTGTTCTCTGGACCCTCAAGTTTAAGAACCTACTGCACTGGAGTGGCCCAGGTATTTCTGCACTGCTGGCCATAGCACTCTAATGGGTGGAGCCAACCAAAGTCCTTTGTTGAAGCAGTGGCAGTGGGATCTGTGCTTATTTGCATATGCCCCTTGTGGCAGTCGCTCAGTTGGGTGCCTGCGCATCAGCTGGGGCAGGGTACTGATAGGAGCCAGACTGCAGCCTTACTGCAGTGCTGTCACACTGGCAGCAGTGTCAAGGATGCAGCACTGATGGGAGTGGGGCTGCTGGCCCCCATGTGTGCATTTGTGGGGGCGGTGGTTTTGGCATTGGGTGCAGGACTATTGGCATTTGTGTTAGCGTTCACAGTGGTAGCAATATCAGCACAGATTGGGGATGGTGTTCTGCATTCCTTTTTTTTTTTTTTTTTTTTTGAGACGGAGTCTTAGTCTGTCGCCCACGCTGGAGTGCAGTGGCACAATCTCGGCTCACTGCAAGCTCCACTTCCCGGGTTCTCGCCATTCTCCTGCCTCAGTCTCCTGAGTAGCTGGGACTATGGGCGCCCGCCACCACGCTCGGCTAATTTTTTGTATTTCTGGTAGAGATGAGATTTCACCATGTTAGCCAGGATGGTCTCGATCTCCTGAGCTCGTGATCCGCCCGCCTTGGCCTCCCAAAGTGCTGAGATTACATGTGTGAGCCACCACGCCCGGCCAGTGTTCTGTATTCTTGATGATAAAAGGAATTGCCTCAATAGTTCAACATTAATATTATATATGCTCTGGGTTTTATTTTGATGTTGTTGTTCCTATTGTAGTGGATCTTAATTATTTTCTATGAGTATTTTTTAATGTGAACAAGATTTGCATCTTAACACATGCTCTTACTGCATTTGTAGAAGTAATCAAATGATTTCCCTTTAATTTATTATTTTAGTCAATAATATTCATCCATTTTTAATAATAAACCAATTGTGCATTCCTCAAATAAATCACAGAAAATCATACACATTGCTGTATTTGGTTTGTTAATATTTCATGGTTGAGTGTTGCATCTGTTTGTGAATAAAATTGACCTGTAACTTCCCTCTCTAGTGTGACTGTGCTTGGTTTGTCAATCAATATGTTCCATTGTCACAAAATGAAAGAAGAATGTCTCTTTATTTTATGATTCTGAGATTATCTGTGAAGAATTGGAAACATCATATCCTGGAATGTCTTGCAGAAGTTGACTTTATACTAACTGAACATATTGTGTTCTCTGTGGAGAGTTTAATTATTGATATAATTGCTAATAGGACCACAGAAATTACATTATTTTGTGGCTAGTTTTAATAAATTATACTTTGTTAGAAATATGTTCATTTTTAAAATTTTTTCAGATGTATTGGCATTATATTTTTTAAATATTTTCTTATTTTCTGTTTAATCCCTAAAATATATCTAGTTCTGTTTCTATTTAATTCCTGAAATTGTTTAATGCCTTTTAATTATGAATGTATTTGTCACTTTCCCCTATTTTGTAAGCCCTTAGAAGTGCCAATATTTGGCTTTGCTGGCCCTCTTTATTTTACATATTTTCTATTTCATTAATTTCTAACTCTATTATTCTCTTACATTTCTATTTTTGAAGTTTATTATATATTTATTTCCACTACTTATAGTGGTGGTTTAGCTTATTAATCTTGAGCTCTTATTATTTTTTAATCTCAGCTTGTGTATCATTAAATACTCCTCTATATACTGATTTAGTTGCAGCCCATGAATTTGATTTGTTATTTTTTTCACTGTGACACAATAATAAAAATATATTTGGTCTTTGTCTCCAGTTCCCAGCACACAGTTCTAAAACCTTTCTAATTTCCTGAGTGATAATCATGCTAGGAGCATCTTTTGTTCTAATATTTGGTTTTGACCTAGATTGCTGACACAAGAGCTCCTAAATCCCTTGGAATTTCTTGAGTGATCAGAGTAGGTTTTATTCTAATGAGGTTCTGTCGGTGGACTCCTAAATACTTTTAGGAAGCGGGGTGGTCACTAGAAAGACCAAGCCATAATTAGAAGCCTAGAATTTTCAGCCCCACTCCCCAACTCCAGAGAGGGGAGAGGGCTGGAGAATGAATTAATAATTGATCTGTTGACATTGCCTACGTGATGAAGCCTCCATAAAAACCCCCAAACTACAGGATTCTGAGTCCTTCCTGGTTGCCGAACACAGCCATGTGCTGGAACGTTGGTGCACTCCAACTGCAGAAGGACAGAAGCTCCTATGCTCAGGATCTTGCCATATCCACCTCTTCATCTGACTGTTCATCTATATCCTTTATAGTATCCTTTTTAATAAACACGCAAATATAAGTAAATCTTTCTCTGAGTTGTGTGAACCATTATAGCAAATTATCAAACCCGAGGAGGTTATGGGAGGCTTCAGTACACGGCTAGTTGCTCAGAAACGCACAAGATAACCGGAGATTTGTCATTGGTGTCTGAAGTAGAGGCGGTCTTAGAGGTCTGCGTTAACTCTAGGTAGTTTAAGTCAGAATTAAGTTGCAGGACACCCAGTTGGTGTCTACAGAGAATTGGAGAATTGTTTGGTGTGGAAAACCCACACGTTTGCTGCCAGATGTGCTATTTGGCAGAAAAAGAAGATTTTTCTTTCATTCATATTTTTCAAATCTAATTTTCTTCTAATTTTTATTATGTTGTGTTCATTGTCCCATGATTTGATTAGACTTTTAAAATTTAAACACATAGAGTTTAGGCTGGGCACCGTGGCTCAGGCCTATAATCCCAGTCCTTTGGTAGGCTGAGGCAGGTAGATAACTTGAGGCCAGGAGTTTGAGACCAGCCTGGCCAGCATGGAAAACCCTGTCTCTACGAAAAATGCAAAAATTATTAGCCAGGCGTGGTGGCATCCACCTGTAATCCCAGCTACTTGGAAGGTTGAAGGACAAGAATCACTTGAACCTGGGAGGCAGAGGTTGCAGTGAGCTGAGATGGTGCCACTGCAGTTCAGCCTCATTGACAGAGCAAGACTCTGTCTCATAAATAAATAAATAAACACATAAGGTTTGTTCTAATTACTTTTGTTATTTCTGACTTAATTTTTCTAAAATACAAAGTAATCAGTTCTGTTTGAAATAACTCAACATTTTAGAGGTAGCTTTATGGTTTAATATGCACTCTACTTTTATAAATGTTTTATTTATATTTGAAAAGCATAATATCAAGCATATGTATTCTGTAATTGTTAAATACAATTTTAGATACATTTGTAAAATTGTACATCAAATAATTTGTGTTATTTCTGCAGGTGAAAATTTTTATGCCTTCATTGCTTTTT
The DNA here is from genome assembly GCF_028858775.2 of Pan troglodytes. Lineage (NCBI taxonomy): Eukaryota > Metazoa > Chordata > Mammalia > Primates > Hominidae > Pan > Pan troglodytes. Next base: position 157,465,331 of record NC_072398.2, on the reverse strand, counting down.
TAAAATCAGCCTGCTTTCTATATTTATTGGGTGACATGTGATTAAAAAATGGTGAATTTGCTGATTTTTCTTTATATAGCTCTCAAATATCTGCTTTTAGTTTTTTTTTCTGACTGAGATCTATTTTTCTAATTTTCTTTAGTGAAAAAAAATCTGTATTTTTTTAAATTTGAAAATATTTCATTCTTGAAAGGTGAGTTAGGTAGATGTGTAATTCTAGTTTGATAGTTTTTATTTCTCCATAAATATTCTATTATTTAAACATATTTTTTATTGTTCTTATTATGCTTGATAATTTGGCTTTTAAATAAGTTGCTGTTCCTTTGAAATGTGGTCTTTTTTTTCTTAGCTATCTTTAAAATATATTTGCTGTTGGTATTCCACACTATCAATACAAGGTGTCCATATGTATATTTCAAGTAGGTAAAGTATTCCTATGTCTATTTCTCTGTTGTTTCCTTTGGGTATCACTTGTGTCTCATTTTTTTTCACGTGTGCCTCGTGATATTTTAATTAAGAACTACTCGTTTTTCTCAAACTTAATATTATCATCTTTCACATCTAGGTTGAATTTGAATTACTCAAGAAAGGATTTGTGAAATTTTGGGGGACTACTTTTCTGGGAAGCTAGCAAGGTAAGTTGAGAAATTTTCTAATCAGTTTCCCCACTTGATCTTTCTTTGTGTGTTTGTTTTTCCTCTTCACTGGCAAAGTTAAAGCAACCAAGTTTTCTGTCATATTCGAGATGGTGGAGCTCATTTGTCACTTTATTTTGTAATATAGGTGTACCACTTTTAGTTTATAGCCTTATGTGGGGATTCTGCTTCTAGTTTCTCCACCTTAGGCTTTACCTTCTGCCTTGGGCTATATCCTCAGTTCTTCACATTCTGGGGGGTTTTCAGTGTACCTTTTGGTAGCCTGGGTTCATCACAAAATTTCAAGTTGAATACAAGTTTTCAAACCCACTTACTTCCCAGAATCATTGTTTTCACATGACTTCGAGGGTTTAAATATTCTTTTATCTTGTGCCAGGTCAATGATTCTCTTCCAAAGATAATTTTAATATTTTTCCCCTTCCTGCAGCGACATCCAATCCAGGTCTAAGTCCTTTCCTACCCAAAAATTACATGTTCAGTTTTTTTTTGTTTTTTTTTTTGTTTTTTTTTTAATTGAGACGGAGTCTCTCTCTGTCGCCCAGGCTGGAGAGCAGTGGCGCGATCTCCTTTCACTGCAAGCTCCGCCTCCCGGATTCACGCCATTCTCCTGCCTCAGCCTCCGGAGCAGCTGGGACTATAGGCGCCCGCCACCACGCCCGGCTAATTTTTTGTATTTTTAGTAGAGATGGGGTTTCACCGTGTTAGCCAGGATGGTCTTGATCTTCTGACCTCGTGATCCATCCACCTCGGCCTCCCAGTGTTGGGATTACAGGCGTGAGCCACCGCGACCAGCCACATGTTCAGTTTTAACAAACTTGTATTGCTGATATTTTTTCCCAGGTGTTTTTCTTAATCTAGTAAAATGAAACGAATGAACATAGGTTTTAACGAAATTTACTTTTTAGTGAGGTTTTTAGATTTAGTTAAGGTAAGTTACAAAATATGCATGGAAATTTGTCACACTTTCCAATAAGAAACAGCAAAAAAAAATAGACAATGGCATGGATTCTGGCTTTACTTACTAAGTGGCACACAGGACTTTTAGAAACACCATTTTTCCTTTTTTCTTCTACCTACATAAAGCAATGTTGTTGCATCTGATAATGCTAGAAAATGACCTTCATAAGCTAAGAACATTATGGAATCCTAAAGCATTAATGATTCATATAAGATAAAAAGGTTGAAGAAATAACCTTCCATGTTCCCACGTCTTCCCAAATCCACATGATCATGTCTTCTGAATAAATATAAAGTAGACTCTTTTCTCCCAGATATATCCAGCGAACACGTATCTAGGTATTCAAACATATTCATAGTACACACATTGCAGTCAATACTGTCATTGTAAATGGGAAATGTTCAAAACATATCCCTAAAAATTTCTCTTTAAAAGGTGATTAAAGAATTTTGATAAATTTTGATATTTTGATAAATCAATGTATTGATACATTTTCCTATAATCAGCAAGATTTCTGAAGGAACATGAAACTTCATCTACAATTATTAAAATAACAGTGAACTCTTTTAATCAGTTTGATATTTACATAGTTAATTATATTTATGAGAAAGTCTGTATTTCCCAGTCTATTAGGATAGAAATAAAGCCTTAACAAATATTTTTCTGTCATTCTTATTCCTTTTTCAACAATATTCTCAAAAGATTCTTTAAACTATTTTAGAAACATTGCACATCTATGTCGAGTTCTCTAGCTTTAACTTTCTCTCTGTACATATACATGTTAAAATCAAGGTTCAGTGACTGCCAAACTAGCACTGACCTCTCAATAGGGGTGACATTAAGACTTTTTTTGTGGTTTGTGATTTTTAGCAAAGTAACACATAACTTCTGGAAGCTCCCATCCAACGCATACTTTCACAGTTCTTTGTTCATCTTTTTCTTTTGTGTCAGTGACTTTTAGAGGGGAAAAAGATAGCTCTAACTTTAAGCTTTGCTCTTTTAGCACTTGCAAATTGTAATTTTTTTTTCATGGCACCCACTAACACATAAAGATGATGTTATTATGATACATAGGAGAAAGAGAATGAGTGTGAGAGATAAGAGATTGGATATTTTGTGGGTAAAATACCCATATTGTTGAATTTGTACAATAAAAACTCTCTTGAGAGGAGTGAACATTAGTATTAAATAGACATGGTGTCCTATTTGTTTTTAAGATTTGATGATTTTCTACATTCTATGTAAGATAATCTTACAAGGCAAAGGTAGCCTCTTGTGAACCACATTCCTCCTAGAATAATAAGAGTACTTATTTCTTGTATTTTAAATGTCAGTAAGCACCGATTTATTAAAAAGCATGCAGGTGAATGTGTTTATTCTTTCAGCATAAATTGCATAGTCGCTTAATTCTATTTACTATTGTAAAATACCTATAATATCACTGCAGATAGGGTAAGCAAGGATTCAAATGCACACATTTGATGGATCTCTCAAACAAACAAAAGGTGTGTATCCATGACAACCAAACCACTGAGATCCATTGGTATGTGAATAAGATACTCTTTAGCATTATGCAGATTTTTTTTAAAAAACTGACATGTAGTTACTGGGATAGAATTTATGAATGTGTACATTAAGTGCATTATGTGTTCCTGAATTCATTTATGATTTACTTGACCAAGAGCACTAGAAATGTTCAACCCCAAGAATGACACTGGCTAAAATCAAATTTTCTATTCTTTGTTTTGATTTTCATTAGAGGGAAAGGAGCTTTGAAAATTTTATTTTTTCAAGTATTTTTCACCCATTTTGTTTTTTAGATTTTTGGTGGTGGAGGAGGGAGTCAGAAGAACCAAATTCCTTGACTAGATTATAAAACAAGAAAAAAATTGTAAGCATTAAGCTTTTGCACTCCTGCCTCTGAGAAGTGAAACATGGGTGAATAAATTTCAATTTTACCCTTTAGGAAAAAGCCAAAACTTTCCATGCCTTAGCTGTTTCTACTATTCTTATGTGGTCACTTGTAATATATGCTCCATAATTAGTTGGTCTGGTTTAATTCTACCTAATTTTACAGTAAGTTTGAGTATTTAGTAATGCCTACTTGTTTTCTTCTTCCATATTATTTTTAAGAACTTTTTTTGTCTGTACATATCTTAGAATAGCCTAACTTCCCTCATCATCAAGCATATGCTTTTCATGTTAGCCCTATTTCATCTGGGGACTTGGGGCAGACTATGTCTATAAAGATCACAAATACCTTTAAAAGAATAAAGAATACCAGTAGAGTCCAAACTACTTTTAAAGTATTTCACTCTTAGGTTTATATAAAATTATCTAATTTAACTTATATGAGCCCCAAAACTTAAAGCATCTTGAAAGGTTCTGCCTTGCCTATTGCATTTAAGTAGACAAATCTTGACTCTAGAATTTAAGGCTGTGTAGTTAATTGCCCCAAATTTCTCTTCCATTTACATTTTCTCTACTCTTATACCTATGATCTATGTTCCAGTCAATCTGAATTAATATCTTAGAAATTCATCTCCAAGATCCCAATACAGTGACTGGCACATGGTTAGTTATAAATATTAAACATGTGAAGAATTTACATATTTGTTGGAGCAAATCTTAGTGTAGCAGACCCAGGTTTTTTTAAATAAAAACTTTCCTTGTGATTTATTTAAAATTTACATAGAAACTTTCACTTGTACCTAGGATAATGGTGACTTCCTAGATGTAAATCTCTTCATGTTCTCCCCCAAAATCTATACATATCAATGAGGTATGCAATAAAATCACACACAATCTTGTGATTTTTCCTGTTTCAAGGAAAATGAACACATGAACCACAAAATATCTGGAATTAGAGAAATAAACACAAAATACCCACGTCTCTCAACAGAGTTTGTGCTGTAACTACACAAATATATTACATGACATGAGAGGAAAGTTCGCATGAATGACTGTGCAATGAAGAAGAGGATCATAGAAATGAAAGCACAACTAATGTAAAAATAAAGTTACCTCCAGAAAGAGAAAGTTTATCACTAAGTGCTGAAGCATATAATGCAAGTTTAGGCCTTGCTAATACCCAACACTAAAACTAAGGAACATAATTGAAATATGAAGGACCAAGCAGCAGTCTCAGAGAGGCATCCTATTTTGGGTAGAAAAAATAAAAGAAAAGGCATCCTTTTCAGTAGATAAAAATCCATTCACTGAAACCAACTACAAGGGGGGAAGCTGCAACGTAACCCTTCAGATATGATTAATAATTTTAAAAATTGTGTAAGAATCAGGGGGAAAGAACTTGAATCAAATATTTTAAAACGAAGGACAGAAATGAAAAAAAATAGAAATAAATCAGTGTAATTTCTCAAACTCAGGGAGGACATTAAAAAGAAAATTGAAAATCATTTGAGTATTAAAGAATAAAATATAAAATAACCAAATAAGAATAAGTTTGAATAAAAATTTAATAAAGGTCATTAAAAATGGTAAATATACAAGATTTTAAAAAATAAGATAAATAAATAAATTAAAAGTATTAGAATGAAAATAATTAAAGAGTAGAAGGCAGGCAATGAATATCATGCAGACATATAATTGGAGCCACTAAAATAGAATAAGAAAACAACCCAAAAACTCTGAAATAATTTTAAGCTACAATTTTTAAAGTTTTGTCAAAATTGAAAGAAAAATAAAATCCAGATATTGAAAGAATCTATCATGTTTCTGAGATAACTGACTCAGAACAATCAACTACAATATACATCCTAGAAAAAGTTTAGACTAAAATCAGATTAAAAATTTTTCGCAGACTCTAAAAGGAAAAAATAAAACTTTTAATAATAGTACAAAAATAAGACAGGAATAAGAATTCTTAAAATTAACAACTCAAAAAATTATATGGAAATCAAGAAACTCAAGAAAATAAGTATAACTGTTTGATGTATCTTTTATATATTTAAGACTATAGAAAAACAGTTTATGCATGCAAAAATTTCAATACATACAGTACTCCTGAATCCTTCCTGAGGAATCCATTGGCAAATAAGTATCATTTAACTCAGATATAAATGAGGAAGATTTTAGCAAAAGAATTATAAGTGATCATTTAATATATTTAACTATAGAATAAATATATTAAATTTTTAATTGTATATTAAAACAATGGAACAGGGTTAGAAGTATCTATGTGAAATATAAAATACAAAAAATATGAAGTATAAAAAAATGGAGAGAAGGAAAAAAGAAAAAGGAAAGCAGAATAAATTCACTGATTAATGCATAGGAAATAGGTGAGAATTAAAGGATAACATTTAACAAGAACAAATCAGATTTAAAAAGCTAAGAAAGAAAGGAGGTTAAAGGCACTAAAATTATGTAAATGAAAGTGTAATCAAAGTAACAAAAATACAAACCTTCCTTACACCAAAATATATTTAAAAATTCTATGCACTGATAAGGAATGATTCTCTGACAAGATTTTGAACGGGAAAATAAAAGCAGAGTTCTGTATATACAAAACTTTACATATATATATATATATACACATATATATATAAAACATATACAATTTACAGATAATTTTCTCACTTTTCTGAATAAAATAAGACAGAAAATGTATCCCAGGTGTCTGTTTAATTTTGCAAATACATAAATTTTTTTTGTGTGTTTCTCAAAAACACAGGAAGGATAAACTTGCCTACAATTAAATGAGTAGGGTAAGAGAATGGGATGGAAGGGATAGAATGGAAGCTACACTTGTCTGAGTACATCTTTCTGTACAGATTTAACATTGGAATCATGTTAATGTTCCTCATATTCAAAATAAAAACTAAATTTTAAAAGATGGAAGTATGTCCTAAAATGGAATATAAACATGAATACAACTGCATTTCAAATGAATAATATGACCACACTGAAAAAAAGTACTAATTCATGTAACTTTTGATGAGAGTACCTTGACTTCTTGCCCTCAGTCTAAAAAGAAATTGTAAATATATTCAACTTTACTCCTAGGTATATGTTTTTATAGTGGTACTGGTATAGCAATTCTGAAACTATATTACCTACATTGTAAGATTATAGAAATAAGTATATTCCTTGTTAGAAGTCATAGCATCATTATAGAAGAAAACAAATATCAAGATTGAATGGCAAAAGTCAAAAACTGAATTTGTTGGGGTATATAAAAATAGGAATTATTAGTAGAAAGTCATGAATTCCAAATACCTTGCTCTGTCCCTTGTTCATCCCTAGCAGGGATGAACATCACCGGGGATCAGAGAATGATGTTTCCTGCAGTAGAATGCAATAAATAAATGTAGAACAAATATAGATTCAGAACATCACCCATTTTCAAACCTCAAAATTAGAATCAATTGAGGCAAGAATCACTAAGAAATTCTAAAACTAAACAGTGAAAATTTTATGAGGAACATATATTTATAGAATCACAAAGTATATTCCACAAATTGTGTTTTAATTACAAAGGGAAAAGAGTAACTTTAAAATGAAGGCATATGATGGATACCACCTTAGCTCTCCATTTTATTACTAAGCTCCCTGTCTTTTGTCTCTGCATATGATTTGACACTGCAGATTATTAGTTACCATATCTAGTACACTGAGATGAGATTATTTAATTAATAATAAGCTATATCACTTTTCAAAGATTGAAGAAAGAATGAGATGTAAAGAATTAGAAAAAGTCATTGGTGATTAGTCTGAAGTAATTTGGCTGTGATAGAAAGAAGAGAAATTTGTAGCTGAAAATAAATACGGGTCTAAGAAAGTATTATTTCTTTAAAAAGCAGATATTTGAGCATATATATATATGTATATATATATATATATATATATATATAATCGACAGAGGTGCAGTGGAAAAGTGACTTTAGCTTTTGCTGATTTCAATAATGTAAATATTCCCACTATGAACATTTTCAAGTTGCCAACAGTTTAACAATCTCTTAAATCCCTAAATATTTAACAGGAGCAGCAGGGCATGGAGACAGCATTATGGGAATCCAAAACATCGTTGGATAAATTAGCAACTCTGATGCTAAAGAGAATAGGAAAAAGATTCTAATTATCTAGAGTGATGCTTAATGCTTTTGGCCCTAAATCCATTTCCTCTAATGTTGATAGCACAAAAACAGCACATTTTTCTTAGAATTGGCCTGATAGGACTTTCCCTTCAGTTTTCTTTCAATCCCTTTAATTACTTTTTTATTTTTGAAAATTTGTCTTTTAAACTTGAGCAATCTGTTTCCAATTTTTTGGTAATTAATGATGTATATTATATGTACCATTGTTTGTGTTTTCTACTTGTGTGAGGTAATTTTCTGGGTTTTTTCATCTTTGCCTGGCAAATTTTGACTGCTTGACCATTTTGTAATTCCTTTATTGTGCATCATGTACAATTCCACATTATGAGTCAATTATTAATGATGACTCTAGCAATTACAACATGTACACTGAATTTAGTAAGTCAAAATTTAGGCAATATCTTTTTCTTCTTTTTAAATAGTCTAACTAATTTAGGACATTTAGCTCAATTCAATGTTACCTTAAAGGTTAATATTTTAATCTGTGTTCTATCATCATTTTCTTTTCTCTTTAAAAACAAAACATTGCTATTATTATTATTTTACAGAGTCAAGGTTTTATTTCAATGTTTACCCACTTTATTAGTCTGTTTTCACACTGCTGATAAAGATATACCTGACACCAGGCAATTTACAAAAGAAAGTGGTTTAATGGACTTACAGTTCCATGTGGATAAGTAGGCCTCACAATCATGGCAGAAGGTGAAAGGCACATCTTACATGGTGGTGGCAAGAGAGAGAATGAGAACCAAGTGAAAGCGGTTTCCCCATATAAACTATCAGATCTCCTGAGATTTATTCACTACCATGAGAACAGTGTGGGAGAAACTGCCCCCATGATTCAATTATCTCACACTGGTCTCTCCTACAACACATGGGAATTGTAAGAGTATAATTATGATGAGATTTGGGAGCGGACACGGAGCCAAACCATATCATTCTTCCCCGGCCCCTCCTAAATCTCATGTTCTCACATTTCAAAACACAATCATGCCTTCCAAATAGTTCTCCAAAGTCTTAACTCATTTCAGCATTAACTCAAAAGTCCACAGTCCAAAGTCTCACTTGAGACAAGGAAAGTCCCTTCTGCCTATCAGCCTGTAAAATCAAAAGCAAATTAGTTACTTCCTAGATACAATGGGGGTACAGGAATTAGGTAAAGACAGCCATTCCAAATAGAAGAAACTGGTCAAAACAACGTGGCTACAGGCCACATGCAAGTCCAAAATCCAGCAGGGTAGTCAAATCCTAAAGCACCAAAATGAACTCCTCTGACTCCACGTATCACATCCAGATCATGCTGATGCAATAGGTGGTTCCCCATGGCCTTGGGCAGCTCCGCCCCTGTGGCTTTGCAGGGTATAGCCTTCCTCCCATCTGCTTTCATGGGCTGGCATTGAGTGTCCACAGCCTTTCCAGGTGCACAGTGCAGGCTTTCAGTGGATCTAGCATTCTGAGGTCTGGAAGACAGGGCAGTGGCCCTCTTCTCACAGCTCCACTAGGCAGTGCCCCAGTACAGACTCTGTGGGGGGACTCTGACCCCACTTTTCCCTTCTGCACTGCCTTAGCCAAGGTTCTCCATGAGGGCCCCACCCCTGTAGCAAACTTCTGCCTGGGCATCCAGGTAGTTCCATACATACTCAGAAATCTAGGCAGAGGTTCTCAAACCTCAATTCTTGACTTCTGTGCACCCACAGGCTAAATACCACATGGAAGCAGCCAAGGCTTGGGGCTTCCACCCTCTGAAGCAACAGCTTGAGCTGTACCTTGATTCCTTTTAGTCATTGCTAGAGCATCTGGGGGCACAGGGCACCAAGTCCTTAGATTGCACACAGGAGAGGGTCTCTGGGCCCAGCCTATGAAACCATTTTTTCTTCCCAAACCTCTGGGCTTGTGATGGGAGGGGCTGCTTCAAAGATCTCTGACATGTCCTGGAGACTTTTCCCCCATTGTCTGGGTGATTAACATGTGGCTCCTTGCTACTTATGCAAATTTCTGCAGCTATCTTGAATTTCTACTCACAAAATGGGGTTTACTTTTCTGTCACATTGTCAGGATACCAATTTTCTGAACTTTTATGCTCTGTTTCCCTTCTAAAACTGAATGCCTTTAATAGCACCCAAGTCACCCATTGAATGCTTTGCTGCTTAGAAATTTCTTCCGCCAGATACCCTAAATCATCTCTCTCAAGTTCAATGTTCCAAAAATCTCTGGGACAAGGATGAAATCCTGCCAATCTCTTTGCTAAAATATAACAAGAGTCACCTTTGCTCCAGTTCCCAACAAGTTCCTCATCTCTATCTGAGACCACTTCAGCCTGGATTTCATTTCTCATGTCATTATCAGCATTTTGGTCTAAGCCATTCGACAAGACTGTAGGGAGTTTCTCACATTTTCCTGTCTTCTTCTGGTCCCTCCAAACTGTTCCAACGTCTGCCTATTATCCAGTTCAGAAGTCTCTTCCACATTTTCGGGTATCTTCTTGGCAGCACTCCCCTCCTGGTACCAATTTTCTGTTTAGCCTGTTTTCAGGCTGCTGATAAAGATAACCAAAGTCCGGGCAATTTACAAAAGAAACAGGTTTCATGGACTTACAGTTCCACATGGCTTGGGAGGTCTCACAATCATGGCAGAAGGCAAAAGGTACTTTTTACAAGGCAGCAGCAAGAGAGATAATGAGAATCAAATGAAAGGGGTTTCCACTAACAAAACCATCAAATCTCCTAAGACTTATTTACTACCATGAGAACAGTATGGGAGAAACTGCCCCCATTATTTAATTATCTCCCACCAGGTCCCCCCGCAACAACACAGGGGAATTATGGGAGTACAATTCAAGATGAGATTTGTGAAGGCACACAGATCCAAACCTTATCACTCACATAGTCACAATGTTCCATATTCTTTATTCTTTCTTGTAATACAAGTTTGCTATTTGAGGTCAATTTCTTCTAATGTTTATCTTTTATAGTGCCCTTCAGTGAGGAAGTGATAGTGGCATATACTGTCTTTTGTTTTCTGCAAAATGAATTTCCCTGACTTAAAACCATAGGTTAACATTCACTTTCACTCAATGTATTTAAGATATCATTTTACTATCCTGTAATTTCCAATGGTGTTGAGGATAAATTAATCAATGTGGTAATCTTTCTTTGAAGGAAATTGTTTTTACCTAGCTGAGGTGTTCTCTTCATCATCTACACTTTCACAGTCAGATATGTAGCTAAGTTTTTTCTATTTATCCTATTTGATTTTGATTTATCTGTGTATTTTTCTCTTTTATCTCTTCAGACAAATTAAATCAATATCACTCTTACCTTTCTCTGGAGTCAGATTTTCACGTGACAACCAGAATTTTAAACATATATTTTAAATAATATATAGATGATACATTTGTGCATATATATAATTTATATATAATTTTTAATGTAGACTATATATGTATATATAATTTATAAATCCTATTAGGAAACCATATTAGGTAACCTCCTCTATTTAAAATTTCCTTTAATCTTCTGTTCGTATTCAAAGTAAAATCATAATTCCTTAACATTTCTAATTCCTAACCTGATCTGACTTCTATTTCTCTCCTCTAATCTCATACTACTATTTCTCTTCATTCACAGACCACATTTTGCTGTTCTTATAGGACATTGAGGTGTGCTATCTTCATTGCCTTTGCACTTGCTTTTCCCTCTGCATGTAATTTTTTTCCTCTCAGAATGTGAGGTTTGGTCTCTCACTTTCTTCACATCTCTCCTCAATTGTTATCACCTCCTGAAAAACCTTCTGGGATCACTTTAGCTAAATATTCTGTATCCTTTCCCAAAATATTCCAACCCCTTCTCTTTTATTCATAACACTTATATTGTTATACATAATTTCATAATATTTATTTATTTAATTATTGTATGTATCTTGACTATAATATAAGCTGCATTTATCCAGGAGTTTAATCTATGTTATGCAATACTATATCCCATGTCTTTGGGCAATGTTTGGCACTTACCACATTCTTAAGAAAACAGTATTGAATCAACAAATTACTGAATAAGATTTTCATGGTGTTGCTCAAACTCTATTTAAGTTCTGTGATTATATTGAAGTAGAAAAGTATAAGTAGCCTCCGCCTGAGAGTACTATAAGAAGATAGTTCTTTAGAGGGAGAAATAGGATTCAAATAACATAAATAGAAACTAGGAATAATATTTAATAAAAAGACCATACATGCCAGGATTTGAATTTATATGCAGTTACTCTAGAGCTATAGGATCTCTAACAGATGAACCTATTTAAATTTTAACTTTTATTTTAAAAATACTAGTTAGTTATGAACAGCACTTGTTCAACGCAAATAAGCATCATCCTCAGCAATTTACACAAATAACTTAATTCTCACAACAAATATATGAATTAGGTTAATTATGAATACAGAGGAGTTAAATAAACTAATTGAGGTTCAATACTTAGTAAAAAGCAGAGCACAAACCTGAATCCAGCAAATCTGATTCAGAGGTTCTGTTCCTTTTTATTTTTTATATTTTAAATTATAGATCACAGGACATTGCACTATTAGTACTGAAAGGTCAATTCACCCAGCTTCCTCCAATTCACCCAGCTTCCTCCATGGTCACACCTTCTGTAACTATAGTAAATATCAAAACCAGGCAATTGATCTTTATATAATGTTTATTTTTGTGATGGTTAATATTGAGTGTCAACTTGATTGGATTAAAGCATGCAAAGTATTGTTCCTGGGTGTGTGTGTGAGGGTGTTGCCAAAGGAGATTACCAGTTGAGTTCATGGACTGGAAGAGGCAGACTCACCCTCAATTTGGGTAGGCACCATCTAATCAACTGCAAGTGTGGCTGGAATAAAGCAGGCAGAAGAAAATGGAATGAGGTGTCACTGAGTCTTCCAGGCTTCATCTTTCTCCCATGCCGGATGCTTCCTGCCCTTAAACATCGGACTCTAAGTTCTTCAGCATTTGGACTCTTGGACTTACAGCAGTGGTTTGCCAGGGGCTCTTTGGCCTTTGGCTAAAGACTGAAGGCTGCACTGTTTGCTTCCCTAATTTTGAGGTTTTGGAACTCAGACTGGCTTCCTTGTTCTTCAACTTACAGGAACCTATTGTGAGACTTCACCTTTTGATCGTGTGAGTCAATTATCCTAACAAACTCCCTTTCATATATACATATATCCTACTAGCTCTGTCCCTTTAGAGAACCCTGACTAATACAATGTTTTTAGAGTATACATGTACATAATGCATATAATATGGGCTATGTCATTTTTATCAGACATATTATGTTGCCATCACTTAAATAAAAATAAATATTCCATCACCACAAAACCTATTTTACCACTCTTTCATACTCAAAGCAAAGTATCTCTAACCCCTTAAAACAACTTACTTATTTTGTTTCTGTAGTTTTATCACTTTAAGAATGTTATTTAAATAAAATCATATAGTATATCAACTTTGAGGATTTTTTTCAGCATAATCACCTTGAGATTGTTCTATTTGAAGTGTGTTCATTGTAGAAAGCATATTCTCCTTGAATCAGTATTTTTTCCCCACACTGGCAACAATTATTTTAATTGATGCATTTAGATCATTTATATTAAGGTAATTATTGATATATTAGAACTTGTCATTTATGTTTCTTTTCTGTTGTTCTCTGCTTTTTTCTTCAGTTTTGTTTTTTTCTATTTTTCTATATGTTACGGATACATATTTTATAAATCCATCTTGATTTACCTATAGTGTTCTTTTTAACACCCTAATTGAAGTATGAATGATATGCAAAGTACTGTACATATATAAATGTACACAATCTGATGTGCTTGGACACAGGCAAACATTATGATACCAACACCACAATCAAGATCATAGATACATCCAATATCTCCCAATGTTTTCTGTGTCACTTTGTTTCTGCTTTTAGTAATAAGAGCACTTAATTTGAGTTCTACCCTCTTAAAAAAAACTTTGAAGTACCCAATACCATATAGTTAACTCTAGGCACTATGTTGCACAGCAGATCTCTAGAAGCTATTCACCTAGCGTAACTGAAACTTCATATCCATTGAATAACAACTCCCCACTTTCTTCTCACCATGGCTCCTCCTTTGGTATAGAAATAACACTATTGTATTTTTAGCTTCTCTAGGTTTGGCTCTTTTAGATACCTCTTAAAAGTGAAATCATGCAGTATGTGTTATGTGAATGTATCTGTAGTGTTTTTTAGTATATCTCCTTGTTTAGATTACCTAATGATGCTCTAAGTATCACATTCAATATAAATCCTTTATCAGTGTCTACTGGTGTCAACATTTGACTAGTTCAAGAATGGAAATCTTACCTTTTTGATATCTCTTTATCCATTACCATAAAATATTATGGCATTTTTTTCCATAGGTTTACTATTTCCATTCTTCTTTATTTATCCCTGCCATTCCAAGATTTCTTCTTCTCTTATTTCCTTTCTGTTTAGAGAAATGCTTTTGGCTATTCTCTCAGGGCATATGTGCTGACAAAAAAATTCTCATGCTTTTCCTTCTTCTGATAATGTATTGATTCCTCTTCTGTCCTCACAGATAGTTTTAGTGATACAGAATTCTGAGTTGACAGTTCTTTTAGCTCTTGAAAGATGTTGCGTTCTTCCTTCTGGCCTCTGTGGTTTCTCATGAGAAACCAGAGTTGTCAGCTTTTCACTGAAGGTAATGCTTTATTTCTCTCAGGTTGCTTTCAATATTTTATTGTAGTTTTTAGAAGTTTGATAGTATTCCTTGGCATGTATTTCTTTAGATTTTTCCTCTTTCAGGCTCAAACAGCTTCTTGAATCTGTAGATTATGTCTTTTACCAAATTTGGGAATTTTTCAACCAGTACTTTTTAAAGTACTTTTTCAGCAATACCTTTTCCCACCCTTCATGTTGTCTCCTCTCCTTTTGATACTTTGATGACAGCAGTGTTATATCTTTTGCCATAAACTCCCATGTCACAGACTTTGTTTATGTGAATTCATTCCATTTTCTCTGTGTTGTTCAGAGAGGGTATAATCATGGTATTGGCATCAGCTGAGTGTCTTTTCTCCTCCGAGTTGAGATTTTTCTGGCTGGTATAATCGATGATTTTTTATTAAATCCTGAAACTTGGGTATTATATTATGAGACTCTGAATCTTATTTGCAGCTCCTCTTTTAGTGAGACTCCACTGACAAGACTCTGGCAGGAGAAGAGTCTCTGCATCATTATTTCCAGGAGGCCACGCTACAAACTTGGCATCCATTGACACATTGGGAGAGTGGTCTCCGTACCAGTGGGTTGTAGTGATAGTTCTGACTCTCCACTAGGCTTCCTCTAACATCATTCCAGCAGGAAGAGGAAGAGGTAACTCATTAGTTTCAAATGGTGTTGGAAGTGCAGTCTTCCAAAGTCGTTTCCACTTGGCACAATAGAGGAAAGGGACCTTGCTATCTCTTGGCAAGAATGAAAGGCCGGGTTTCCCAGTCAATCTTCTTTAATTCCATGCTAGCTGGAGCTTAGGTTTCTCCTTCTTGACTGGAAAGGGTGAATGTCTTTGTTTCCCATATGATCTTTACCGAGGCAGTTGTGAGTGTGGCCAGTTTTCTCTAAGGTATTTAGCTAGGGTAGAGTAATTATTGTTGAACATTTTTCTGTCTTGCTAGGCTGCCCCTTTACCAGTCTTTTGGTTAGCACAAATAGGTTTTTCTGACGTTTTTTCACCCTTTGCAGTTGGTGTTTCTAGGTTGCTCACTTCTCCGGCATAAATTTGAAATATATGTGGCAAAATAAAAACTTAGAACTCATTACCATTGTATTTTTTGTCTACTTCATCTTTTTGAGAGCCCAGAGTCCATGTTTTTAACTTGCATTTTATCCTGCCTCTCAGTGAAGTTATGTATAAAAATCTTAATACATGAAAAAATTTTAAAAGTCTCCCTACTTGCATTTGCAAAATCAGCATTATAATATTTATAGCCCAAGATTGCTGTGACTATTAAATCACATATGGTAAGTAAAGATTTTGGCACAGTGCCTGGTGTTTAATAAGTATTCAATAAACTACAGTTATGCAAATAGGAATTGTAACTTCAAAAGATTTCAGTATTAAAATAACTGGTAGAAAGAATAAGGTAAAAACTCAGGAAAGATTAACACTACAAGAAAATTAATATTCAACCAATAATAATGACTCTTAAGAGTTTAACTACCAATTATGTTCCAAAGCCTTTATACCTGTTTGATGTCTAATTGTGATTATCATCTTATGAGACAGATAATATTATCATTCTATTTAAAAGATCAGAATACTTAGTAAAAGAGAGGTAAGTCCCATCACCCAGTATTCAAGGGAAATAGTATGCAGACAAAGTTTTAATTCTGTCTAGGCTGTATTCTACCAGAATACAATTGATATATAAATATATCATTCCCAATATGAAATATCTGAACATTTCCATACTGACCTCTTCAAATTATATCATGTTAAATATATGCTTATGATTATATAAAATAATCTAGAGCTTTTATAAATCATCTAAAGTATGATTATACAATCCACACCCTATGCAGTGAGTTTAAATCAGTGCTGTGTGATTTAAATCACAATTCACAAAAGAATAAATTGAATTATTTTGAATATCTAGAAACAATATAATAGTGATATGCTTAAAATAAAAAAAAATTTTAAAACCAGGGAAAATAATTTTTCTAGAGGAAATTAGACAATGTGGTATCTTGCAAAGAAAAAAATGGTATAGATTCATTATTATTTCAGATATTCAAGGTGAGGCATTAAGCTACACTAATGCTTTATGAGTTTATAATTCCCTTCCCACAGTAATGCTAAAGGACCAAGAAATGAGATGAGAAACACCCTCCCACTCTAATTCTTCTAAGCTGTGGACCATGTAACAAATCACTGGTATTACGTTGATAACTATGTAGTAAAACTATGTAGTAAAACTATGTGTTACTGACTGATATTGTTTGGCTGTGTCCTCACCCACATCTCATTTTGAATTGTAGTTCCCATAATGCCCATGTGTCGTGGAAGGAACATAGTGGGAGGTAATTGAATCATGGGGGCGGTTATCCCTATCCTGTTTGCGTAGTAGTGAGTGAGTGCTCATGAGATCTGATGGTCTTATAAGCGGCTTTTCCCCCTTTTGCTTGGCACTTCTCCTTGCTGCTGCCATGTGAAGGGTGTGATTGCTTCTCCTTCTGCCACGATTGTTAGTTTCCTGAGGCCTCCCCAGCCATGCCGAACTGTGAGTCAATTAAACCTCTTTTTTTTCTTTTCTTTTCTTTTCTTTATAAATTACCCAGTCTTGGGTACGTCTTTATTAGCAGTGGGAGAACAGACTAATACAGTAAATTGGTACTGGGTAGTGGGGTGTTGCTGTAAAGATACCTAAAAATGTGGAAGCACCTTTAAAACTGGGTAACAGGCAGAAGTTGAAACAGTTTGGAGGACTCAGAAGAATAAAGATGTGGGAAAGTTTGGAACTTCCTAGAGACTTATTAAATGGCTTTCAACCAAATGTTAATAGTGATATGAACAATGAAGTTCAGGCTGAGGTGGTCTCAGAGGGAGGTAAGGAACCTGTTGGGAACTGGAGCAAAGGTGACTCTTGTTATGCTTTAGCAAGGAGACTGGTGGTATATTGTCCCTGTCCTAGAGATCTTTGGAACTTTGAACTTGAGAGAGATGATTTAAGGTATGTAGTGGAAGAAATTTCTAAGTAGTAAAGCATTCAGGAGAAAGCAGAGCATAAAGGTTTGGAAAATTTGCAGCATGGTGATGCAATAGAAATGAAAAACCCATTTTCTGGGGAGAAATTCGTCTGCTGCAGAAATTTGCATAAGGAACAAGGAGTGGAATGTTACCCACCAAGACAGTGGGGAAAATGTCTCCATGGCATGTTAGAGACCTTCACAGCAGCCCCTCCCCTCCTAGGCCAGAAGGCCTAGAAGGAAAAAATGGTTTTGTGGGCTGGGCTCAGGACTTTCCTGCTGTGTGCAGCCTAGGGACTTGGTGCTCTGCATCCCAACTGTTTCAACCCCAACCATGGCTAAAAGGGGCCAAGCTACAGCTTGGGCCATTTCTTCAGAGGGTGCAAGCCCCAGCCTTGGTGACTTCCACATGGTGTTGGACCTGCAGGTACCCAGAAGTCAAGAATTGAGATTTGGGAACCTCTACCTAGATTTCAGAGGATGTATGGAAATGCCTGGATATCCAGCCAGAGGTTTACCATAGGGATGGAGCCCTCATAGAGAATCTCTGCTAGGGCAGTGCAGAAGAGAAATGTGGGGTGGGAGCTCCCACACAGAGTCCCCACTGAGGCACTGCCTGGTAGAGCTCTGAGAAGAGGGCCATCGTCCTCCACACTCCAGAATGGTAGATCCACTGACAGCTTAAACAGCATGCCCAGAAAAGCGCAGACACTCAACATCAGCCCCTGAAAGCAGCCAGAAGGGGGCTGTATCCTGCAAAGCCACAGGAGTGGAGCTTCCCAAAGCCATGGGAACCCATCTCTTGCATCAGTGTGATCTGGATGTGACACATGGAGTCAAAAGAGATCATTTTGGAACTTTAAGGTTTAACTGACTGTCCTATTGGATTTTGCAATTGCATGGGACCTGTAGCCCCTTTTTTTTTGGCCAGTTTCTCCCATTTGGAATAGGTGTATTTACCCAATGCCTGTACTCCTATGGTATCTAGGAAGTAACTAACTTGCTTTTCATTTTACAGTCTCATAGGCAGAAGGGAGTTGCCTTGTCTCAGATGAGACTTTGGACTGTGGACTTTTGAGTTAATACTGGAATGAGGTAAGAATTTTGTGGACTGTTGGGAGGGAATGGTTGTGTTTTGAAATGTGAGGACTTGAGATTTGGGAGGGAATGATATGGATTGGCTGTGTCCCCACCCAAATCTTATCTTGTGTTGTAGTTCCCATAATCCCCACATGTCATGGGAGGGACCTGGAGGAAGGTAATTGAATCATGGGGGCACTTACCCCCTTGCTGATGTTCCAATGATAGTGAGTGATTTCTCACAAGATCTGATGATTTTATAATGGGCTTTTGCCCCTTTTTCTTGGCACTTCTGGCTGCTTCCATGTGAAGTAGGACATGTTTTCTTCTCCTTATGCCATGACTGTAAGTTTCCTGAGGCCTTCCCAGCCATGCTGAACAGTCAGTCAATTAAATCTATTTCCTTTATAAATTACCTAGTCTTGGGTATGTTGTTATTAGTAGCATGAGAATGAACTAATACAGTGACTTAATCCTTATTCTGTAGGTTTGCTTGCTTGTTTAAAGGATTGGTGTAAGAGCAAATGGAATTAAGGATGCATGCACAATTCATGCAATTCTACTGAAAATTAGTGTCTATTCACCAGCAGTATTTCTCAAAGTTTGTTCTCCTGACCAGCAGCAACCACATGAACTAAAAATTGCTTAAAATGCCAATTCTCACTTGGAAGCTACTGAATCAGAAACACTAGTGTTGAAGCCCAGATGTTTGTGTTTTAAGGAGACCTCCAGGAAATTTTTATGTATGTTAAAGCTTGAGGACCACTGGTGTTGAAGACATAAGCCAGCTTCCTACTGTCCTCAATTCCTCTCAGCTTATGCCACTAACTTCTATGCATTAATTTACCCAAGTACACTTCCAAAACCAATTCTAACAAGGACAGAAATTTAAGAATTATGCCCTCTAATAAGTCTTATTATATAAACCTAAAATATTATTTCATTCCATGAGCACTATACACTCGTTTTCTCACTAACTCATTGTCTGTCAGTGATCTCAATCCCCACCTCTTTCCTCAGCCTCTTGGCTTTGACAAACTACTGAGAGACATCTTAGTTTCCTCCACTGACAACTGATTCTTCCTTCAAACTTTTTTCTTGAACCATTATTCTTTCCTTGAATTCTAACCTAATTAATGGATATTCTGCTTCATATTCTGTCTAGATCTAAGCAATCTTGGAAATTCCGTACATTGTTACTTTTTGCTGTTAGTCTACTCTATGTAAGTTACCGAAATTATGGGAATAAATAGAGTATTTAAATTTTATGTGTTCATAGAATTTATAATCTAGAGTGGATGAAAAATATTGATGAAGTAATTTTAAGTATGAACCGTTATGAAGAAGAAGTTTATGAACTAGGAGCATGTTAGGGGATAATACTAAATTCCCCATTAAAAATTCACAAAACGCTACCCTGATGAAGTGCATTTAAGTAGAATCCTAGAGGAGGATGAGCAGGAATTAGTCAGACACAGGTGATGTAAAGAGGAATGTGTGAATTTCCTAACAAAGAAGTATGAAGTATTCAAGCATCTGAAAGAAAGATATTTGGAAGAGAAGTACACAGAGATAAAATGAGGGAGGATACATGGTTGCACAGTACTTGGCTTGGGAGAGATTCAGGACCTTGTAAATCAGATAACGGGTATTGAACTGAATTCCAAAGACAATAAATAAAGCAACTTATGATATGTGACATGAGGACATTTGCCATAAAGAAATATTGCTCAGAAGATAGCAGATAATGAATTGAAGAGAACAGGAATAGATGTCAGGAAAAGAACCAGGAAGGTATTGGGGTCAAGTGAGCAAAAGAAGATGATAACTTGGGCTAGTATGACAGTATTGAAGTTTGAGTGTTGCAAATACATTTGCAAAATGATTAACTGTTGCTATGGAGAGTCAAGAATAAAAGATGGCTACTATTATATGTAACTTGAAAACCCTAGTATCATATTCTTAATTCAATTTTTGGTGCCATCTATTTAGTTCTAAAAGTGTTTTATGAGATTAATTTTTAAGCTCCTATTCGTGAGTGACAAAATTTGATATTTGTCTTTCTGTGTCTGGCTTATTTCACTTAACAAAATGTCTTCCAGTTTCATTCATGTTGCTGCAAATGGCAGAATTTCATTTTTTATGGCTGAATAATATTCCATTGTGTAAATGTACCACATTTTTTTATCCATTCATCCACTGATGGACACATGTTGAGTCCATGGCTTGGATATTGTGCATAGTGTTACAATAAACATGAGAGTGCAAATATGTTTTTGATACACTGATTTTCTTTCTTTTGCATATATATCATCAGTTGGATTGCTGGATCATACTGGTTCAATTTTTAGTTATTTGGAGAAGCTCCATACTGTGTTCTGTAATAGCTGTACTAATTTACATTTTCACCAACAGTGTAAGAGTATTCCCCTTTCTTAATATCCATGCCAGCATTCATTTTTTTTATGTTTTTGGTAAAAGCCATTTTAACTGGGGTGAAATGACATCTCATACTCATATTGTACTACAAAACTGTAATAACAAAAAACAGCACGGTAGTGGCATTTAAAGAAGACACTTAGAACAACAGAAAAAAAAGCGAGAACTTTGAAATAAATTCATGCATTTATACTCAACTCATTTTTGGTCAATGACCCAAGAACATATATTGGGGAAAGGACAGTCTATTCAATAAATAAATGGTGGTTGGAAAACTGAACACTCATATGAAGAAGAATGAAACTAGACCCCTATTTCTTACCATATTAAAAAATCCACTCAAAATAGATTAAAGACTTAAATGTAAGACATGAAAGTAACAAAATTACTAGAATAAATCGTTGGAAAAATGCTCCAACTTCTTAATCTGGGCAAAGATTTCTTGAGTAAGACCTCAAAAGCACAGGCAGCCTAAGCAAAAATATACAAATAGAATCACCAAGCTAAAAAAGGTTATGCATGACAAAGGAAACAACAAAATGAAGAGATAACCTACAGAATGAGAGAAAATATTTGCAAACTATTCAATTGACAAGGAACTAGTAACCAGTACATGTAAGCAACTCAGAAATCTCTACAGCAAAAAACCTCACAAATAATCAATTTAAAAGTGGGCAAAATATCTGAACAGATATTTCTCAAAAGAAGACATACAAATGAGCAACAGGTATATGGAGAAATGTTCAACATCACTAATCATCAGAGAAATGCAAATCAAATTCTTTTATACCATTTGATTTTTTTAAAGCAACAATATGTCTCATTAAATTTTTTATTCAAGGGCTATAAAACGAAAATAACTCTTAATAAATAGTTAAAAACCAAAATTCACAAATGGGACCTAATTAAACTAAAGAGCTTCTGCACAGCAAAAGAAACTATCATCAGAATGAAAAGGCAACCTACAGAATGGGAGTAAATTTTTGCAATCTATCCATCTGACAAAGGGATAATATCCAGAATCTACAAAGAACTTAAAAAAAATTACAAGGAAAAGACAAACAATCCCATCAAAAAGTGGGCAAAGAATATGAACAGACACTTCTCCAAAAAAGACACTTACGTGGCCAGCAAACATACGAAAAAAAGCTCATTGTCACTGGTCATTAGAGAAATGCAAATCAAAACCACAATGAGATACCATCTCATGCCAGTTAGAATGGCGATCATTAAAAAGTCAGGAAACAACAGATGCTGGAGAGGATGTAGAGAAATAAAAATGCTTTTACACTGTTGGTGGGAATGTGAATTAGTTCAACCATCGTGGAAGACAGTGTGATGATTCTTCAAGGATCTAGAACCAGAAATACCATTTGGCCTAGCAATTCCATTACTGGGTATATACCCAAAGGATTATAAATCATTCTACTATAAAGACATGTGCACACGTATGTTTACTGCAGCACTGTTCACAATAGCAAAGACTTGGAACCAATCCAAATGCCCATCAATGACAGACTGGATAAAGAAAATGTGTCACATATACACCATGGAATACTATGCAGCCATAAAAAGAGGATGAGTTCATGTCCTTTGCAGGGACATGGATGAAGCTGGAAACCATCATTCTCAGCAAACTAACACAAGAACAGAAAACCAAACACCACATGTTCTCACTCATGTGTGGGAGTTGAACAATGAAGACACATGGACATGGGGAGGCGAACATCACACATCATGGCCTTTTGGGGGATGAGGGGTTAGGGGAGGGATAGCATTAGGAGAAATACCTAATGTAGATGACGGTTTGATGGATGCAGCAAACCACCATGACATGTGTATATCTATATAACAAAACTGCACGTTCTGCACATGTATCTCAGAACTTAAAATATAATAATAAAATAAGAGTTAAAAATTGTTCACTTATCATTTTCATCATAATTGGTATTTTTAAAAATCACAGATATTCTCAATATTATACATATTAATATTTTGCATTTGAAGTGAAAGGCTGAGGTTCTTCAAATTACAGAATGTATCTGTGGTATATTGATGAGAAAAATCACTTGAAATCATAAACAAATGTCTTGCTACAATTTGTAATATCAGAAAAATTTTGTATTTAATTTTAATACTTAATTCAAAAATTTGTGTTGTCCTCTTTTTCTTGAAAGCCAGCTTAAATCATCTCAGAATAGTATTTTTTCAGATCTTTTGCCAGTTTCCTTACAGAATAAAATGAGAAGTAAACTCAGTGGCCACAGTTTATATATCCAGTTACCAGTAATTTTATTAAAACTTCATCAAGATAAAGATATATAATTTTAACAACTATCTTCTATGATTAACTTTGATTCACATTTCCATTATACTTATTCATGCTATATAAATGGTAGTCTATATATATTGATGCCTATGCATTTTTGTATTCTACTCACTAAACAATCACTAACAAATGAAAATCTCTTATTTTGTGTCATGAATTTTCAATATTAAATTGAAGAAAATATCATCAAGCTACAGTTTAACTTTGAGATGTAAAGAGCTGAAAACAAAAGGAAAAGCATTGCTTCCTCAATTTTAAAAAGGAAGTAGAGTGGAAAAACTGAAATTCAGTATTTTTCATAATCCTAGTAGAGGACTGAGGTTGCAGAGAAATGAATAATCCAAAATCTGGAGAGAGATGAACACCTGCAGGACGAAACAAAACTAGAGTGACTAGAACATTTGCTTACCTGTCGTAGAGGCCACAGAACACCATAGAAACTAGTAAGAAGCTGCAGCTTGGAATTTTAAGAATTCCTTAAAGTCAAGTGTGGGCTAGCATGAGAGTGTGAAGATACTGTAGGTTACAGAAAGAAAGTCAACACCTCCCTTTCATGTTTTTCCTTCAAGAAATTCTCTAAGAGCTCACAGGCTCACAGGGAAGAGAAGAGAGAGTCCAGAGAAAGCTTTCTTTGTGGTGATGACTCAGGGGAAACGGAACGGTGGACAGTGCTGAAATTCCATCCGTGATCATTTTGCTATATCCCCTAAGGAATCAGATCTATAATCTTCAAGGAAATAGCCAAAAACTCAAAAATAAACAAATAAATCAAAAAACAAAGAAACAAAACCCTCAAATCTACAACCTGTGTGCACCGGTGGAAACTCACTGCCAGTTGGGAATAGAAATAAAAAAAAAAGAAAAAGCGCCACTTTGGAAGAGGGGCAGGAATACATGCCAGCATTGCATCTGTAAGTGGATAGGAACATTTGTGAAGGCCACACGCAAGATTCAGGTTTACAGTACTTTCCTAAAACTATGGCTTAATTTAAAAATTTCATTCCACTACCCACTACCCACACAATAAAAAGCACCAAGGAAAACTAACAATAAAATACATAGAGAGAAGGGATTATTCTCTCTGGGAAGCAGCACAAGGGAAGACCCGAGGTCAAGTGAGCAGTACATTCATTCACCAGATGAATTTGAGGTCTCTGGTCCTCTGTCACCATAGCAACAATAAACTCCAAACCCACCCCAATTTCCTACTAGAGGAAAACAAACCCCTATACTAAAGGCCTACTACAGAAAAATATATAGGCATCTCAAAATATTTTCTTTGTTATCTACCATTCTATATAACAAGTATAGTTTTCAACAACAACAACATATAAAAACTCAAAACACACAAAAATCACAGTCTGAAAATATAAAGCAATAATCAGAACCAGATTCAGATATGTTACAAATATTGTTATGATCAGACAAAGTCATAAAATCACAATGATAGATACATTGAGGCCTCTATTGGACAAGGCAGATATATGATAAAGCAGATAGGTAATTTTATCAGAGAGGGAAACTGTAAGAAAAACCACTGGAAAATATTAGAAGTTTAAAACACAGTAACATAAGTAAAGAGAGTCTTCAACAGGCTCATCAGTAGACTTGACTCAGAGAAGAAAAGAATCAGTGAATCTGAAAATAAGTCAATAAAAATTACCCAATTCGAATGCAAAAATAAAAAAGAAAACAAAAACAGAACTGAGTATTCAAAAGTTGTAGGACAATGATGAATTAAAATAGAGACATAATAGATACAGTAAATAAAACCAAACACTGGTTATTTGAAAAGATCAAGAAAGTGGATGAACCTCTAGTTAGGCAAACCCAAAAAAGAATGAGAGAAGACACAAACTGCCAATATCAGGAAGAAATGAGTGGACTTCACTACCAAATCCATCGACAGTGAAAGTATAGTGAAAGGATGCTATGGATAAGTCTATGTCTATAAAGTTAATAATTCATATAAAAGACAGGAATTAGCAAAAATTAATCAGGAAGAAATAGATCATTGGGTTAGTCATACGTGTATGACTTCAAATACTTATATATATGTGTATACATATGGGTGTATATATATATGTGTGTGTATGTATATGTATGTGTATGTGTGTGTATATATATGTGTATATACATTCAATTTGAATATGCATTTGAATTTGAAGTAAACACCTTCCAAAAAGGAAACTAGGACTATATACTTACACTGGTGAATTTTATTCAACAGTAAAATAAGAAATAATGTCAATTCTACATGATATTTTCCAGAATGAATAAGAGAATGAAATACTTACCAACTTATTTTATAATGTCAGATATGCCTTAATATCAAAAAGAGACAAAGATAAAAAAAGATATAAAACAATAATCACCATGGACATATATACAAAAATGCTCAAAAAATACAAGTAAATAAAATTCAGCAATATATTTTTAAAGCGAATAATAAATTACAATCAAATGGGGTTCAGCATAAAAAAGTAAGGCTGTTTCAACTGAATTGTATGTCTCAAAATTTAGATGTTGAGTTTCTAACTCCTAAAGTAAATGTATTTGGAAATAGGACCTGTAAAGAGGTCATTAAGGTTCAGTGAGGTCATAAGGGTAGTACCCTAATCCACTATGGGCAGTGACGTATAAAACTAGGAAGAGGTGGTACAAGGGATGCACACACACACACACACACACACACACAGAGAGAGAGAGAGACAGAGTAAAGGCTATGTGAAAATAGCAAGAAGATGGCTACCTGCTAGCTAAGGAAAGAGACCTCAATAAAAACCAAGCCTGTCAATACCTTGATCTTGGACTTCCAGCAACCAGAATTGTGAGAAAATAAATTTCTATTGTTTACTCTCTGTGCTGTCTTGCCATAGCAACTCTAGCAATTCATCGTATTAGCTGACAAAGTCAAACAACAGCAAAAACCACAAACTCATGATTATCACAATAGAGGTAGGAAAAGCATTTGCTAAATTCACATTTATTCATAACAAAAAGTGTAAAACTCTTGGAAGTCTAAGAATCAAAGGTAACTTCTTTTTACAAAAGGAACATATTTTTCCTATATGGTAAGGATCATCTATAAAAACCTACAGCTAACATTACATTTAATGGTAATACACTAAATGCTTCACCCCAAGTTAAAGATACTCTCCCTCATCACTTTTATTCAACGTCACACTGAAAGTTTTGGCCAATGCAATAAGCAAAGAATAAAAAACATAGTTTACAAGTAAAGAAATAAAACTATCTGTATTTGCAGAGGGCATAATTTTCCATATAAAAAAATCCAAATGTTATTTTAGCAAGCCCCTCTAACCAAGAGTTGAGTTTATCAAGGTCATAAGTTACAAGGTCAATACATAAATATCAACTGGATTTCAATATACCAGCAATAAACAAATGTAGTTACAATTTTTAAAAATTCATTTATTATAGCCCCCAAAAGTGAAGCATTTAGATATATCTAACAATATTTGCCAGATCTGTAAGTTGACAATTACAAAACACTGATGAGAGAAGTCAAAGGAAAGCTATAATTGGAGATACATGCAATGTTTCTGATTTGGAAAGCTCAATATTGATAATATACCAATTCTCCCTAACTTTGATCTATATATTCAATACAAATTCCCCCCAAATCCTTTTGTTTCACAGTTTGGTGCCTGTAATCCCAGCCACTCAGGAGGCTGCGGTGGAAGAATTGCCTGAACCCGGGAGGCAAAGGCTGCAGTGAGCAGAGATCATGCCATTGCTAATATTGTTATAAGCTAATTTTAAAATGTATATGAAAAGATGAAAGAAGAATGGTCAAAACAATTTTAGCAAAGAATATATTTGGGACACTAATATTTTCCAATTTCCAGGCTCACTATAAAGCTACAGTAATCTTGACAGTATGGTCTTTGCGAATATACAGACACATAGATTAATGGAACAGAATAGATAGCTCAGAAATAGACTGACAAAACTTAGACAACTGAATTTTGATTAAGATATTAAAACAATTTGATGGAGAAAACTATTTTCAACAAGTTGCAAACCAATAGAATGTTCATATGCAACCTAGTAAACCTCAACACATGTCTCACACTTTACAGCAATGTTATCTCAAATAAATCACAGCTCTCAATGTAAAATTTAAACCTATAACACTAGTAAAAGAAAATGTAGGACAAAATATGCATGACCTTAGATTTGGCAATTAGATTTTAAATACGATGGCAAAATCACAATTCATGAAAGAAGCTGATAAACTAGACTTCATTAAATTAAAATTTTTGCTCTGCAAAATAAGCTATTAAGAGAATAGCTTACATATTGGAAGCAAATATTTCCCAATAACATATAGAAGATTCATATAAAATATTAAGAACATTTATAACTCAACGATAACACACTTAAAAATAGCAGATCTGATAAATACTCCTTCAAAAATATATACATATAAGGATATGAAAAAAATGCTTAACATTAATAGTTGTGAGGAAAATGTAAATTAATACCGCAATGATATACCACAAGACATCTATTATAATGACTTACAAAAAAAGAAGACAAATATCAATATGAAATTATGGAAATAACACAACGCAGAACATCATGAATTCTCATTTTTTCTTGCTGGGAATGCAATATAGTATAGACACTTTGGAAAAGAGGTTCAGGGCTTCTTGAAATATTAAACGTATACCTACCAAAAACCCCAGCTATCCCACTCCTTTGTATTTACCCTAAGTGAATCAAAATTTTCTAATCATACAAAACCTGCACATGAAGGTTTGTAGCAGCTTTGTTGATAATGGTAAAAGCCCGGGAATAAGAAGATGTCAACATGTAAATGAAACGTAAACGACTGTACAGTCATAAAATGAATTACTACACTGACCTAAGAAAGTGATCAGTTGGTTCACACAATTACATAAATTAAGCTTTCACACATTTTGCTACTTGAAAGAAGCCAGACCCCAAAGGCTACATATTGTATTATTCCAATATATATGGCATTCTGGAAAAGGTAAAACAACAGGGATGGAAGACTAAACAGTTGTTTCCAGGAGTTGCCACGGGCACGACTGAGTAAAAGCGAATCCCACATGACAATTTTCAGATGATGGAACTGTTCTGTGTTATACTTCAGTTCTGGATATATGACTCTGAGCATTTTCAAAACCAGTAGAACAACACAACACAAATAATACATTTTATGAAAATTATGAGAAAAGTCAAACAAGATACCAATTCAAGTATGGAATTTAAGCGGTGACAAGTTAATCTAACCCTATTACAAATATAACTACAACTTCAATGGAATCTGAAAAAAGTACAGTCTTGTGCTGCATAACAATATTCTGATCAACAATGGATGACATATACAATGTGGTGGTCCCATAAGATCATAATATTGTATTTTTATTGTTTCTTTTTTTTTTTTGAGAGAGAAGGTCTTGCTATGTTGCCCAGGCTAGAGTGCAGTGAATATTGGCTATTCACAGGTGCAATCATAGTGCTCTATTCCTCCAAGCTCCTGGGCTCAAATGATTCTCTTGCTTTAGCCACCTGAGTAGTTGCGATTTTTATGGTACCTTTTCTAAGTTTAGACATGTTTAGATACAAAATTACTTATCATGTGTTGCAATTGCCCACAATATTCAGTACAGTAATATGCTGTACAGGTTTGTAGCCTAGGAACAATAGCTTATACCATGTAGCCTGGGTGTGCAGTAGGCTATACCATCTAGGTTTGTGTAGTACCCTCTATAATGTCTGCACAATGGTATCTCCTAAGAACACATTTCTTAGAACTTATCCCTGTGGTTAAAGAACATGTGACTGTATATATATTAGCACTCTCTTTCCAAGAGAGAAGCTGACCTCCAATCAATATAACTCAAAAACAGTTTTGACTAGAAAACAAGGTTAAAGACAAATTACAAATAAACGAACAAAATCTATGACACACCTGTAATATAACATTATACTCTAGTTAGTAAAGATGTTTCGCATAGAATTTCATTTAGCAATTGCCTGGGCACAGTGGCTCATGCCTGTAATCCCAGCACTTTGAAAGGCCAAGGCGGGTGGATCACTTAAGGTCAGGAGTTCAAGACCAGCCTGGACAACATGGTGAAACCCTGTCTCTAAAAAAATTAGCTTGGCATGATGGCGGGTGCCTGTAATCCCACCTACTGGGGAGGCTGAGGTGGAAGAATCACTTGAACCCAGGAGGTGGAGGTTGCAGTGAGCTGTGATCATGCCATTGCACTCCAGCCTGGGCGACAGAGCGAGACTCTGTCTCAAAAATAAAAGAAAAAAAATTTCATTTAGCAATTGTGAAATTAATTTGGATGCATGTTAGAGTTCATCAAGTAGTTAAATGCATTGTAGATGATGGGAAATAGGTTTCTTATTGCTAGGGAAATAAGTTACTTTCAAATATAGTAAATTCTCATGTAATGCCTTCCACAGATTCTTGAAAACTGACTTTAAGCGAAGCAACATATAACCAAACCAATTTTACCATAGCTCAATTGATATAAACAAGAATTCAGTGCTTGTGGCATATTTCTGGTCATAAAACCATCATCAAACTTCTAAATAAAGACTGAATCACTTCTAATATTAAACATTAAAATAAATGTGAACCATATATACATTTAAGAAATATAAATAAAGTAATTATTTACCTGCTTATTCAGTTAAGAGTTGGAGGTGGCTAAAACCCTTCCCAGCAGCCCAGGGTGTGAGGCAGAAACCAGCCGTGAACAGCACACCATTTCCTCCCAGGGCTCACTCTCACACACACCCCCACACTCACTCAGACTGGGACCATTTAGGCATGAAAATTCACCTAGTATGCACGTCTTGGATTGGGATGGGGATGTGAATGCTAAGTAAATTTGCTTGCCTAAATGTGGGAGGAAACCATAGTACCCAGAGAAAAGCCCTGTAAACATGAGGAGAACATGCAAACTCCATAGATAGTGGTCCCAGCTGGGAATAATTTTTTTTTTTTCTCATCCACATTATAACAAAATGGTATTGAATGAGACAACATTATTCACAGACCTGTTGTACATAAATAAGCAAGGAGGGAGATATGAACAAACCCCATGGTTTGTGTTAAGGTGGGATATATTAATATGAGCTCATGTTTACTTTAATATATATACAGATTAAATAAATGCAGAAATAAATATACATATGGGTGTATACATATGAAACAATACATAAATATATTTGCTAGCTTTTTCACATAAAGGATCTCGAACTTGTGACTCTGTAAGATTGGATTTTAAATTCCAATCTCCAAGTAAAGGACCAGGGTTCTTTTTAGCACTGGCTGATTCTAGGGCTGTAACTCAGAAAATATAAGATGAGCCTAGCACCTTAGGCTGCCAACCATAACAAAGTGTTAGAAACAAAGTCTGAGTACATGTCAAAAGGATATCAAAAGGATATGGCGACCAACCAGAAACAGCTCCTAACATCCAAAGGTAGAATATTTGAACAGCAAAATAAATTATTATGATATTGGATTATAATTCAAAGAATGAAATAAATATCAATGAGTATATACTAATATAAATAAAGGATCAATTAAAAAAATAAGTGGCAGAAAAGGGACAAACCTCATTTACAGATGGATTCCAAATACAAAATGTAGGAGAAATAAGGAAAATAATAGAAAATCATTATTTGAACACCACAGTTATAATTGCTGCAGACAAGACCAAATGATGAATGATATAATTAGCGGGCAAACATTAAGGAGAAGAATAATTTCATAGCCTCAAAGTATCTCCTACCAAATATTTCTTAATTATTGTAGTTGTTTAACTTATGCCCATAAAGTCCTGGATATTTCTGCCTCCAAGAGGTAGAGACTAATTTCCCTTCCCTTGAAAGCATGTCAGAATGAATGACTGACTTGTTTCTAACAAGGAGTATATGGAAAGGAAAAAAAATGAGCAACATCTCAGTGGAGAAACCTAGCAGACATCACCTTAACCATGTGATCAAGGTTAAAATGACCAGCAATAAGTCATGTTGATATCATATACTTTTGATGTGATGCAATAAAAAGGGCATTTCCCCTCTACAGTAATATTAAACATCCTTAATCCCAGTTTGATCATGAGAAAATATCAAACTCAAATTGAGTGATGTTCTATAAAATACCTCACCACGACTCTTCAAAAGTGTCAATGTTATGAAGGACAAGTTAGGACTGAGAAACTTTCATAGATACGAAGGAAACTAAGAAGAAATTATGACCAACTGCAATGTGGTATCCTGGATTGTATGCTGGGATATAAAAAGGACATTAGTGAAGAAAAAGTGAAGAACTGCAATCTGAATAAATATATAATGCCATTAATAGCATTATTCTGATATTATTTTTCTAGTTTTGATAAATATATTATAGCTATGTGAGATGGAAGCTGTGGTGTATGGAAATTGTATCATCTTTGCAAATCTTTAAAATTATTTTAAAATAACTATTTAAAATTTAAGTCATTGAGCTTGTTTTCTTTTTATAGCTTCTACTCATATGTCTAGTGCTGATTCACACTTTCAATATTAGCCATTTTCAATAACTCAAAATTGATAGATCTGTTAAGACACATAGGGGATATTAACTTTTCTTCTATCTTATATGCCATTGATAATATATGATGACCAAGAGTGCCATTTGACAGAATAATTCTGCCAACAGCTAATTCTGTTTTCCTTCTGAGCAATTGTTTTCTCTCTGTTTATTTGCCTGGTTTTCCAAGAGCCTTGGCAGTTTATCTTATACCAGTTAATGCTACATATGAAGAGCAACTTTGAATAATTCCTACATAGTTGGGTCCTTCTTCTGTGTGTACTGACAAAATTCTTTTTTTTTAACTAGAAAGTACTGATTTGTAATTTTGGAGAGAAAAATAAAATAATTTGGCTTACTAGAGCGATTAGCATGTTTAATTTGAAAAGCCTGGCAATCTGTGATGATTTAGCATGACTTTTTTAGAAAAGTTCCATAAAAAAACAATGCAATTTGGATTGGAGCAAACTAATCACTGCTCCAAATATATATATATATATATATATATATATATATATATAGTTTATCTTTCTGATATTTATATAAATGCACTAAACTTTAAGACTCTCTTATCTAGCACAAACAGACTTAACATTACATATGTTTAGAGGGGCCTTGTTCACCATGATTACAACTTGATTCTGCACTTTCACTTTCACACTTTCACTTTCTCAGTGAACTGCTTTTAAACTATACATACATCATTGTGAATTTGTGGTTATATTAGTTTTCTATTACTGTGTAACAAATTAGGAACAATTTAAGGGCTTTAAAATACCCACAATTACTTCACAGTTTCCATGGGTCAGGAGTCAGGACACAACTTGTCTGAGTCTTTTATTCAGGGTCCCACAAAGTTTCAATTAAGGCATTAGCTGGGCTGCATTTTCATCTGGAGGTTATACTGGGAATAATCTGTTTCAAGCTTACTCAGACTGTTGACAGAATCTGTTTTCTTGTTATGGTATGACCAAGGGCTCTAGCTTTCTGCGATCTGCAGATTGTTCTGAGTTCCCACAGGTATGTACAGTTCTGAGACTTTCCACAGTTCCTTGCCACACAGGTTTCTCACACACAGTCATTTTCTTTATCAAGCTTGCAAGTAGAGACTTATATAAGAGAAGTCTTATATAATGTCACTTAAACATGGGAGTGACATCCTGTCACCTTTGCCATATTATACTGGTTAAGTCCAAGTCACAGTCCCCATTCATACTCAAGAGTATGTGATTGCATAAATGCATAAACACCAGGAGATAGGGATCATTGGGAATCACCACAGTACCTGTGGCTACAGTGATGGAATAGAACAAATATCACAAAACGTAAATTTAATAAATGAAACTATCAGAATACAAAGCCTATAAAATTATGTTCACTGAGAATTATTTTGCCCTATCAACTACATATTAGCTTAAAATTTCTTGTAAAACAGTGCCAACTTTCATAAATTTCATGATTATTTAATAACATAATGAAAATGTATGTATAATTATAAATAAATTTATATATCCTGTGTATCTCATGCAAGTTTATTTCTCTCTAAAGCCACAAAATGCTTGCCAGCCATTTAATATGTCACCCAAGATGACCAGTATTCAGCAGACTATTCTTTAAGAAACAGCACCTGAAGTAAAGATCTCTTCTTAGAAAACAGTCCATATTATCTCATCAAGGTAAAATGTGGATTTGGGGCATTTCCCACACTCTAATTGCAAAGTGCTCTTTTAATATATACATTTTTCTCTTTAATAAATTCCTGTGGAGCAATACTACCATCAATGTGAAAATTACAGTGAAACTGTTACAACAAGCAACAGCTCACTGTCTTCTTGTAAAATAATTTATGTGCTAGGGTGAACACATAACTTTGTTTGATGCATTGGAGCTTCAGCTAAATTGTGAAAATGTAAAGAGGTGAATAAGACAATATCCCAGAATTTCTGGCTATTTAAAGTATGTACTATAAAAGTGTGCCTTAGCAACTGTTTATGTAAAAGATGGATAAGAAGTGATCTTCCCCCAAAAGATAATCATTTATTTTGAAGATGATTTGAAGAAGATTTATTTAAATCAATTGCAAGGAGAAAATACCATTTTAAGTACAGCTTCAAAAACAAGGAAAGGAATATATTACACTTGTAGCTCTTTTGCTAAAGACTTGTTATTTTTGTGCTAACTGGCCCATTTCAAATACAGACATTCAGTCAGCTGGAGTACATTCATTGTCTTCATGTTATTTCATTTTCTTGGCCTACAAAGCCCAAGTATGCTATTAAGCTAAAGAAAAAAAAATAGATACAAAAGGTATTAAAAATATAAATGGAGTACTTCAAATATGGCACTATAATAAGTAAGTAATATGTCTCCTTTTATAGTCGTAGATGAAGCACAGAAAGTGATTACAGCCACAGATTTATGAAATGTTGCAGGAAGCTTTTTTTGTAAGTTTTTAAGGTATAGTTTTTCATTTGCCTTGAACTAACTACTATTTCAGGTGGCAAAACTAACACAAAACACACTATTTTATTTCTATAGCTTAACTTTCAAATAGTATAAAAGTGTATTCCTCTGAAATGCATGTTTGCTTTATTTGTATCCACAACATTATCAAAACATTGATAACTTCTCTAGATATGCTTAAATCGCATCATATAAAGACTTTTTTTACTTGTTCTTTTACTTTTGCTCACATTCAATAGCTATATTCAGTAAATCTCATCTGTGTCAGAAAGTAAGAAAATTATACATTAATGCTATATAATGGGTTTATAGTTAAATTTCACAAAGGCATAGTCTTTCATTGTTAGCTTTCCCTTTAGCAATATTTCCCTGTGATTCAGTTAGAGATCTGATAACCTCCTTATGCAGTATATGCCCAATAGCAATATAAAACTCAATATCTGCTGCATTATTTTATAGACTTACTCCATTTTACATGTAAAATGAATACAAAATAAATAGATAAACCAAATATGAAATATAAAACATGGACATTTATCACTTGCAAATATGAATGGAAAGAACAAAATAAATAGAAAAAATTTGTGATGGCAATATAAGAATATGGAGAATAGATAAATCCACAACTTTGTATTTTTTATGTTTTAGATGGGCTTTGTTAAAGCTCCGATCCTCTGAAATGGGAAGTGTGCATTGTATAATCATCTTCATTAATATTCATTCCAAGTGCAGGCTAGGTATCATATTCATTTATTTTTTTTTTTCCTGAAAACTTCAGCGTTACATCGTTCAAACAAAAATCAAAGAATTAGTACAACTAAAGCTACATCTGGCTGATTTTCTTAGTTTATGGGAGAATAGCGTGGTTGCAGATTATTATTGATTTGAAAGTGATTAATTAGCCACTGAAAAATTGACTTTCTACTCATGTTAGATACCATTATTGGGCTTTTTTCCAAGATGGCAGATTAGAGGTTTTTAGCATGCCTCAGCCACTTAGAAATAGCTACATAGTGCATAAAAATCAACTCTGTTAGCTTTAATTCAATGAGGAAAATGGGAATCCACTGCAATAATGAATGATACTCTAGGTCTTAAAGAGAAGGCAGGCAAATAGCTCCCATGATGGCATCCTGCTGATAAAAGTGAATAAAACCCCAGTACATGAGAGAGACAGACAGCCTCCCTCTATGACTCACCTTTCCACTGGGGATTAGAGCAAACCAAACTGAGGGAGAGCACTTTGTTTTACCCAAGCCCTAGAGCTAACATGGAGAAGCTTGGAGATGTAGTGAGGCAAAGACACCAGGAAAAGCTGCAGGTGTTTTCCCAGAACTGGGACAGAGAGAAGGATGCCATTTTTTTTCTTTCTTTCTTTCTTTCTTTTGAGACAGAATCTTGCTGTGTTGCCCAGGCAGGAGTGCAGTGGCACAATCTTGGCTCACTGCAAGCTCCAGCTCCCAGGTTCACGCCATTCTCTTGCCTCAGCCTCCCAAGTAGTTGGGACTACAGACGCCCATCAACACGCCTGGCTAATTTTTTGTATTTTTTTTAATAGAGACAGGGTTTCACTGTGTTAGCCAGGATGGTCTCGATCTCCTGACCTTGGATTACAGGCGTGAGCCACTGCGCCCGGCCAAGGACACCATTTTTAATACAGGCTCATGCAAAATCAACCATTCTTTGGTCTGCAGCATGACAGCACAGACATTTTAGTCTTTGCGCAGAGATTGAGCACCTGCCCTGGAGTAGAATAGAGGCCTCCACAGCCAGAACTATGGAAAGTGCCTCAGCAGCAGGAACTGGAATTGTAATTTCCCCTGTCATTGGCCTGGGGCAGGAGAAGAGCTGCTACAGCTACAGTATCTCCTATATGATGGGAGTTGCAGCCAGGGCCAGCTTGGTAACTTGGAACTGGTCTGCGTGTGTCACTTCTTTGTGCCCCAGCTGGCTTCCCTGAAACCACAGTGCAGGGACCAACAGCCAGAATACCCACACCATTCCTGTGCAGAGATCCTGTGCAAGGAGATCTCTCTGCTTCATGTCTAGGCAGATTCTCCAGACACTTGGAGCACCCACTTGCCTTGTTCAGCAGCCTGACCCACACTACCATTTCTGGACACAAATCATGGTATGGTGAGGCCATCTCCACTTCATGCCCAGGCAGATCTCCAGACATGTGGAGCACCCACTCACCTGGATCAGCAGCCTGAACTGCCCCACCTTTCCTGTGCAGAGATTTGGGTGCACTAGGTGCCTCTCTGCTTCCCACTCAGGCAGATCTCCAGGCATTCAGAACAACTGCTTGCCTAGTTCTGCAGCCTGAGTCACCCAATCCCTCCTTTGCAGAGGTGTTGGTTCAAAGGGGCCCTCTCTGCTCCATGCCCAGGTAGATCTCCAGGCATTCAGAGCACCTCCTTGCCTGGAACAGCAGCTGGAGCCAGCCCACCCATCCTGTGCAGAGCTTTATCAATGGACTGAACCAAGCAGAATTAAAAAAAGAAAAATCAGAGCTTGAAAGCTAGTCTTTCTAAGTAACCCAGTCAAACAAAAATAAAGAAAAACAATTTTAATAAATGAAAAAGTTTTCAAGAAATATGGGATTATGTAAAGTGACCAAACCTATATAAATAATTGGCATTCCTGAGGGAGACAGAGAAAAAGAAAACAACCTACAAATAATATTTGAGGGAATAATTCAACAAAATGTCCCTGATCTTGCTAGAGAGGTAGATAAGCAGATACAAGAAAAACAGAGAACACTTGTGAGATACTCTGCAAAACAAACATCACCAAGGCATGTAGTCACCAGACTGTTCAAGGTCAATGCTAAAAAAAATTCTTAAAGGAGGCTACAGAAAAAGGCCAGATAACATACAAAAGGAACCCGCTCAAGCTAACGGTGGACTTCTCAGCAGAAACTGTACAAGACAGGGGAGATTGATGGCCTATTTTCAGCATTATTAAAGAAAATAAATTTCAACCAAGAATTTCATATCCCACCAAAGTAAGTTTCATAAGCAAAAGAGAAATACAATCTTTTGCAGAAAAGCAAGTGCTAAAAAAATTTATTACCACTTGATCAATCTTGTAAGATATCCTTAAGGGGGTTCTAAACATGGAAATAAAAGAATGATGCCTGCTACCACAAAAACATACTTAAGTACTTTGCCCACAGACCTTATGAAGCAACCACATAAAAGACACTAAGCAACCAGCTAACAGCTTAATGATATGATCAAAACCTCATATATCAATATTAACCTTGCGTATAAATGGTCTAGACAGTCCAGTTAAAAGGCACGCCATGGCAAGTTGGGAGAGAAAACAAACAAGCAAACAAAACAAGAAACAACAAGACCCAGCTGTCTGCTGGCTTCAAGAGACCCAGCTCATGTGTAACAACACCCATTGGCTCAAAGTAAGAGGTTTAAGAAAGATCTATAGTGCAAATAGAACACAAAAGAGAGCAGGGATCACTATTCTTATATCATATAAAACAGGCTTTAAACCAATAATAAAGGACAAAGAAGAGCATTACATAATGATAAAGAATTCAATTCAATAAGAAGACTTAACCATCCTAAATATGTACACACCCAACTTTGGAGCACCCAGATGCATAAAACAAGTATTTCTAGACCTACAAAAATAGTTAGGAAGCCACACAATAATAGTGAGGGATTTCAACACCCTACTGACAGTGTTAAACAGATAATCGGGGCAGAAAACTACCAAAGAAATTCTGGACATAAATTTGACACTTGACCAGTTGGATGTAACAGACAACTACAGAATACTCCACCCATCAATTGCAGAATATAAACCATTCTCATCTGCACACAGAATTGGCTCCAGGATTGATCACATGCTTAGCTATAAAGCAATTCTCAATAAATTTTTAAAAAACCAAAATTATACCAACCATGCTCTTGGGTCATGGTGGAATAAAACTGGAAATCAATATCAAGAATATCTCTCAAAATGACACAATTATATAGAAATTAAACAACTTGCTTCTGAGTGACTTTTGGGTAAACAACAAAATCAAGGCAGAAATCAAAGAAATTCTTTGAAATAAATTAAAATGGACACCACATACAAAAATCACTGTGATGCAGCCAGAGCGGTGTTAAGAGGAAAGATTATAACGTTAAATGACCAAGTCAAAAAGTTAGAAAGAACTTAAATTAACAACTTAACATGACCCCTAGAGGAAATACAAAAATAACACTAACCACACATGTAGCAGGAGAAAGTAAATAACTAAAATCAGCGCAGAACTGGTTGAAACTGAGACTCCATAATCCATACAAAGAATCAAAGAAAGGTTGACCACTAGCTAGATTAACAAAGAAAAAAAGAGAGATAATCCAAATAACCATAATCAGAAAAGACAAAGGTGGCATTATAACAAATCCCACAGAAATACAAAGATCCTCAAAGAGTATTATGAAACCTCTATGCACACAAACTAGAAAATCTAGAGGAAATGGATAAATTCCTGGAAACACACATTCTCCCAAGATTTAATCAGGAAGAAATCTAAACCCTGAACAGACTAATATCAAGTTTCAAAATAGAATAAGGAATTAGAAAACAAAAACATAAACAAAACAAGCCCCAGACCA
This sequence comes from Pan troglodytes, assembly GCF_028858775.2. NCBI lineage: Eukaryota > Metazoa > Chordata > Mammalia > Primates > Hominidae > Pan > Pan troglodytes. Next base: position 157,426,298 of record NC_072398.2, on the reverse strand, counting down.
GCTGAATTCTAATAGACATGCAAAGAAGAGTTGTTACCAATCCTACTGAAACTATTCCAAAAATCTGAGGAGGAGGGACTCCTGCCTAACTCATTCTACAAAGCCAGCATCACCCTAATACCAAAATCTAACAAAGACCAATGAAAAAAGAAAAGTACAGGCCAATATCCCTGATGAACATAGACTCAAAGATCCTCAACAAAATACTAACAAAACAAATCCAACAGCCCATCAAAATGTTAATTCACCATGATCAAGTAAAATTCATTCCTGGAATGCAAAGTTTGTTCAAAATATGCAAATAAATAAATGGGATTCAACATATAAACAGAATTAAAAACATGAACTATATGATCATCTCAACAGATGCAGAAAAGCTTTTGATAAAATCCAACATACCCTTATAATAAAAAACCATCAAAAAATTAGGCATTGAAAGAACATACCTCGAAATAATAAGACCCAACTATAACAAACCCCCAGCCAACATTGTACTGTGCAGGCAAAAACTGGAAGTATTCCCCTTGAAAGCCAGAGCAAGATGAGGATGCCCAATCTCACCACTCCTATTCAACATAGTACTAGAAGTGCTAACCAGAGCAATCAGGCAAGAGAAAAAAAATAAAAGGCATCCAAGACAGGAAGTCAAATTATCCCTCTTTACTGATAATATTTGTCTATACCTAAAAATCCCTAAAGACTGCATCAAAAGGTTCCTGGAACTAATAAACTTCAATAAAGTTTCAGGATACAAAATTAGTGTACAAAAATCAGTAGCATCTCTATATACCAGTATTTTCAAGCTGAGAGCCAAAGCAAGAACACAATCTCATTTATAATAGCCTCAAAACAAACAAATAAACAAAAACCTAGGAATACATCTAAACCAAAAAGGTAAAGTTTCTCTACAAGGAAATCTACAAAACCTTGCTCAAAGACATTATAAATGATACAAACAAATGGAAAAACATTCCATGCTCATGGATTGGAAGAATCAATATAACATGGTCATACTGCCCAAAGCAATCTACAGATTCAACACGATTCCTATCAAACTGCTAACTTCATTTTTCACAGAACTAGAAAAAAAAACTATTATAAAATTCATATAGAACAGAAAAAGATCCCAAGTAGCTATCTTAAGCTAAAAGAACAAAGCCAGAGTCATCACATTATCTGACTCCAAGCTATAGTATAATACTATAGTAACCAAAACAGCATGGTACTAGTACAAATACAGACACATAAATCAGAATACAGAACCCAGAAATAAAGCTGCACACCTACAGCCATCTGATCTTTAAGAAAGTCGGCAAAAATAAGCAACAGTAAAGGACTCCTTATTCAATGAGCAGTACTGGGATAGCTGGTTAGTCATATGCAGAAGAGTAAAAATAAACCCCTACCTTTCACAATATACAAAAAACAAAAAACAGTACGGGATGGATTAAGATTTAAATGTAAGACCTCAAACTGTAAGAATCCTAGAAGAAGGAAACACCATCCTGGACATTGGCCTTGGGAAAGAATTTATAACTAGGCCCTCAAAAGCAATTGCAACAAAACCAAAATTGACAAGTGGGACCTAATTAAAATAAAGAGCTTCTGCACCAGAAAAGAAACTATGAACAGAGTAAACAGACAGCCCACAGACTGGAAGAAAATATTCAAAAACTATGCATCTGAGGTCTAAATCCAGAATCTATAAGGGACTTAAACAAATGTACAAGCAGAAAACAAGTCACCCCATTAAAAAATGAGCAAAAGGCATGAACAGAATCTTCTCAAAAGAAGACATACAAGTGCCTAACAAACGTGAAGGAAAGCTCAACAAAACTAACCATCAGAGAAATGCAAATGGAAACTATGAGATATCATCTCACACCAGTTTGAATGGTTATTACTGAAAAGTTGAAAAACAACAGACACAGATGAGGCTGTGGAGAAAAAGGAATACTTATACACTTTCCGTGAAAATGTAAATTAGTTCAGCCACTGTGGAAAGCAGTTTGGAGAGTTCTCAAAGAACTTAAAATAGAACTACCATTAGAACCAGCAATTCCAATTCTGGGTATATATCCAAAAAAATAAATTATTTTACAAAAGGGCACATGCATAGGTATGTTTGTTGCAGTACTATTCACTGTAACAAAGATACGGAATCAATGGTGGATTGCATAAAGAAAACGTGGTGTATATACACCATAGAATACTATACAGCCATAAAAACTAATGAAATCATGCCCTTATATGCAAATACACCATAGAATACTACACAGCTATAAAAACTAATGAAATCATGCTACAGTACACAGCCATAAAAACTAATGAAATCATGCCATTATCCTAAGTGGATTCATGCCAGAACAGAAAATCAAATATCACATGTTCTCACTAATCAGTGGGAGCTAAACAATGGTTACTTCACGGAGATAAAGATGGCAACAATAAATTCAGGGGACTACTGGAGAATAGAGGGACAGAGGGGGTTAAGGATTAAAAAACTATTGGGTACTATTCTCACTAACTGAGTATGAGATCATTCATACCCCAAACCTCAAAATCACTTGATATACCCAGTTAACAAACCTGTACCCCCTGAATCTAAAATAAATTTAAAATTTTGTTTTAAAATTATAAGAATTTGAGATAATGCATGTGTTAATTAGGTTGTCTTAATTATTCCATATGGTAGTAATAAGTCACAATACAACTTTGTACCCCATTAATACATACAATTATACATTCTCAATTTATAATAAAATAATAAATAAAATTATGATTATTTAATGCAAAGCTGATAAAGTTATGATGCAAATGAAATATACACTAGTAATATTCACACTGGTCACCCAATAAATATCTATTGAATGAATGAATAAATGAATATTTAAAAATTAAAAAAATAAGAAATCATTATTGTCATTTTCAAACAACATCTACTTAATGTTGGTTGGGACATTGATTTAGGGATGGAAGCAACTGTAAACTGTTTTAGTAATATCTAATATAAATGTTTCAGTTGAATCAGAATTGTGTTAAGAATTCTGGTTATTTTCTAAAATTTATTAAATCATATACAAGGTGATGCTATAGCCTTTAGAAAAACAAAGCTTTCTGAAAGCCCTATTTGCTTTGGATCTTCTATAGCTGGGCAAGTTTAGGATCTGTGTTACACAGACAAAAATCAAATACAAACTTGGAAAAATTAATTTGTTCTGCTTTCAGAACATATTTAGTCAAAATTCACATTGAGAATTGCCAAGTTGAAACTTGCAAATTTAAAACTCTTATTTCCTCCCCTTCCTTGGCAAATTAGACAGTGATGAGTAAATACTTTCTTGAACATCACATACTTTTTATCCTTTTTAGAGCTTTCTATTTCCTCTCTTATTTGTACACAAAAATTCTTTTCCAGTTTTGACAGCATTGGCTGATTTTATTAGCATTTACTTTAATTTTCCAATCAAGAATAGTATCTATTAAATCTGTTTATTTTTATCTTACTTCTTCTAAGTAGGCTTGGCTTACCCTGTAGGAAGTCAGACATTAACCACACTTCTCATTCTTAGCAGCACGATTTTCAGATAAGCCTTCAGAAGCAAAGATAAATAAGTATTAATATATGTTGTAATAATACCTTGCAGACAGATCTAAGTTATGCAATTTGAAAATTAAGAAAGAAATATTTTTCACTTCTCAAAATCAGAGATGAAAAAATATAAATTCTCCATTTTTGGGATTTCTATAAGAAGGTTGACATCTATTTATCCTGAGTACTTTGCCATTTACCTCCCTGGAAGCATTTGGTAAAGAAATTGTTTAGCAAACTTTGTGCTGGGATCTTTGCTAGGTGGCTCTGCAAGTACTTTAAAGATATTCTTTTGTGCCATCAAGGAGTATGCTGTCAGCAGAAGAGACAAAAAATTCACAATATTTTAAATGCTAAGACTGGGAGAAGCACTGGGTATTTGGAAAACAGGAACCTCTAGCCAAGGTGGAGTAGTGTAGGCCAAATGAAAATCAATCATTCCTTCAAAGGAGATGCAACATTTCAAGTCCACTAAAGAGAGAGTTCTGCCCATCCTCACTTTTCCCCATCTTCAGTTCTCTTTCTCCTTCTATTTAGAGAGTAAAATTGTCATTTGGTATAAAATCATTACACAGATGATGAAGCAGGGCTGTGCTGTATCCTGAGATTCTCAGCAGTGTAAAGAAAGTGTTTTATGAAATTCGAGGTAAGTGCTTAAGCTTTACCTACAGGGTACTGTATTTGTTCTTGTGCTTATTTCCTAGATGAGGCAGAGACACGAAAGGGTGGTTATTCGCCCCGGGTCCATCAGATTCACACTCAAGGCATGCTCAAGTGTTGGGAAATCATGAGAGATGGCAGAGGCTGTAGTAATCAACATGGCCTTCACACTTGAGTATGAGCAAGTAACAGGATGTAACAGATACAAATGGACATTGACTGGACTTATAAATATATCTCCAAATTTGAAGATAAATTAAGAGAATAAGTGGTGTTCCAAGGAAGAAGAACACTGAAGTAAAAAAGATAAAATAACACTACTGGGAAATCTCTGTGCAAGAGAGTAATTCTTCATAATCTTTCATTCAAAAAATGCAATTTTGTAAGAGTCCAATTAACTATCCTGGAAAAATAATGCTGGAAAAAATAGGTTTTACAAAAAAGCATTGGTAGTTTGAAGATAGAAGAATATTGAAATAAATATGCAATGGAAGATCATAGAAAATTAGAAAATAATTCAACAAACCTAAAATGCAATAGTGTAATTTAACATAATATGTATTTTAATGCAATATGCAGTTTACATATAAGATGCAGAATAGCATTAGAAAGAAAATTAGATGATGGGCAAACAAGAATCTCTATCAAAATTAAGAGAGAAGAAACAAAAAGACAAGGAAGAAAATAAAAGTATAAGAAAGAAGGTGATAAATAACAACAGAGAATGTAAATCCAACCTAAGAATGCTCAGTAGCCAAGGAAGAAAATAGAAAAAGAGATCTAAAATAGGGTGATGGTGATGAAGAGGTGAAGAGGGAGAATAAAGATGGTGACACTAATAATAACATTACTTTGTTAAGACAAGTCCTAAATACAGGCAAAATTATTCAATACTTAGAAAACGGTATTTCTAGAAACTCTGAGAAAGCTAAGAAAAAGTCCAACCCTCTAATGCTTGTTTTTTTAATATAAAAAGTGTGGATTTACAAACACAAAATATGAGAATTATGAGACAGGAAATCTAGGGAAATGTATATGTATCCAGATGAATACACAATACAAGTTGTTATTTTGTTTTTAACTTTGGTACCTACAGAAATAATGTTGTCTTCAACACATTCACTTCAATAACTTAAAGAAAATCACTAGAGGAATTAAAAACTGGATTTCTATCTCTAAAAATCACTATAAAATCTGATTGTCAAGTTCCCAAGGAAATGACCAGCATATACATAAAAAAGTTAAAAATCTGAATAACTGCTGAAAACTACGTTTTGTTCTGGGTTTTTTTTAGATAAAAGTTGATAGGATATTATTGAAAAAGTACAACGGACTTGTTTTCACTCTCTCTCATATTTAAAAGACAAGAATGGCATGGGAAATGCACATAACAAAAATAAGACTTCACTGTCATAGCCAAGCTTGAAGAGTGAGGCTAGAGCCTGAGGCAAGCTGATAAACACACAGAGAGCTACATGTTTCAGAAACAGGTGACTGCATTAAAGGAATCCTTCAAAGAGAAACAATCTTCCTTGGAGCAGTCAGCTACAAACAATGGTCTACCAAAGGGCAGAATAGTGAAAGCACTCTGTCCTAGACCAGAATGTAGAGGGTGAAGACAGAGGAATAAAATAGATGTGAGTATAAACAGATAGATAGATGACAGATACATGATAGATTAGAAAGATAGCTAGCTAGCTAGCTAGATAGATAGATAGACAGACAGACAGTTTTGGATATACATTATTGTATTTATGTCTCTTTATATTTTATATAACTCCTCCCAAATTTTAAATGAACAATAAAAGAATCAGAGAGTAAAATGAAACGTTTGGACAACTCTTCTAAGAATCTCTCCTGCAAGCATATTTGCCCATGTAGAGGAATATTTATGCACAAGAATGTAAATGCTAACCCTACTAATAGCAAATATCTGGAAACAATCTAGAAGCCTATAAAAAGAGGACTAATTATATAAATGGTGGTGCTTCTATACAGTGAAATATTGTAGCCCTTTGAGTAAAAATGAGTAGTGCTGGAATATGTGTGATTACATTAAAAATGAAGCATGATAGAGAACAATGACAATGGTATGTCCCTGCATGTTCATAAAGATCACATATATAAATATATATATATGCACAAACCATTTCTGTAATTGATATGTCTATAATTTTGTACTAGTATTATGCCATATTACTTATGTAGAATTATAAGTAGGCTTTGCCAATTTAGAATGAATCCAGATTGAAGGCTTTAGATTATTTGTTTTCTACTATAATTAATACCCTTTGACAAGGGCACAATTTTGTCCTTCCAGAGGGAACCCACGGCTCAAGCTCTTTAAAAACAATTGGCCAAATGAACGTCATTCACCAATTTTAACTTAACCATGCAGGCATTTGGGAATTGGGTGGGGAATAGTGACCAACACATGCCAGATGGAGTCGAGAGAATTGGCCACAGAGCTCCAGATACTAGAGAACCACTAGGACACACTACACACCAGGAGTAGTACAATGTTAAAATGTTATCTTGGATGAAGAAATGGTAAAGAGGCCAAGTCCTTCTCAGTGACATAATTGTTACTAAAATAAAAGAGAATTTTAAACACTTGATTCATAGAGAAATTTCCTATATGCCCCACAAGCAACTTTAGGCAGCCAATGCCTCCAAAAAAGTGAGAAATATTTAAGCATTAGTTCTTGGTACCTGCTGGAAATTATGTGCATTTATAAGTCAATGAGAGAAATATTATCAAGTCTTTTGTTGCAGACTGCTGGTTGCCGTCCCAAATCTATTAGCCCCTTTTTCCATAATAATTAAATTTTAGTGGGGCATATGGCCACAACTAGTCAGTCTAACAATTCCTAGTCTCTTTTGCAACTTGGTATGGTGAAGTGACTAAGTCCTCTCCAATGGAATGAAAAAAGAAATAATGAGTGTACAAGACATCTCAGATGCTCAAGAAAGTCCAGTTTGCCCAGGACTCCATTTACCCCTTTCATACGGTCTGGAGCACAGATGATATTAAAGTAGCTTCCATCATGTAGACATGGAAAATTCTCTAGGAGATGGTGGAGAAAAAAAGGTACAAAATTACCAAGACCCTGAATTCCTTCTGTAACAATATTTTGCAATACAAATAAGAAATAAAATTATATTTCTCCGCAAACACTATGTGGATTATTTTTGCAGCAATGTGGCCATTATCGTACCTATTAAACCTTTATTTTAGCTAAGTCAGCATACTGAGCCTCTGATACAGTGACCTGACTGAACACAGAGGCAAATCAATTATTACCTCCAGCTATCTTGATTACATTTGTCCACATTCCTTCCAATATCCTTTTCTAGCTGACTTTAACTCAAATACTTTCATGTCTCTGATATCCATTAGAATAACCACTTGTCTCAGGGTCAATTTCTTATTTTTTCTATGCTAATAGTACTCTGCAAAAGGATTCTCTAAGAAAATGTATGAAATTGGATATTGCCTGGATTGCAAAGATAAACTCAGGAAGACCAAAAAAAAAAAAAAAGCCTGAAAGCCTTTTATGGGTCCCTGTCTCTGAAACCACATACTCATTAAGTTTTGTTAAATTATGAATGCATTCATGTCATGACAGCTATAAAAGGTGAATTAAAATAATGTGTGGATGCATCTAGCACAGTATTAGAAGCTGAGAGAGTCTCAATAATCTTGTTACTCCCTTTTTCTTAGCCAATCTGATGGCAAAAATTTAAACCAATTATTATTATTTTTTTACACTGCAAATAAAACCAGTGTATCTTTATTGGAAAAGAGAGGACATAAGGATATAAAACAAAAGATCCTGTTAATTAATAATCTTTCTTAAAAATACAAACAACTCATAACATGTGTTTATTAGCACCTGTTTTGAATCAAGGATTGAGACAGTAGCCATGGGTACTGTATAAATTGATATCCAAGGTAACAAAGAATTAACTGCAATTGAATCTGAACATTTTTTCAAGAGATCCAGGGTCGGATTTGCATATTTAAAATTTATGTTACCCTAGCAACTGTTAAGTCATTTTTTACACATGGTTAGTATCATGTGATTGTATGTATTAATAATCTTTTAATAGTTTATAATTCACTAAGAATATTTATAATTAAAATCGGGGACATATTAAGATGCTAATAACACAACATATTAATGTGAATGCAGACAAAAATAATACATGGTAAAATTCAATTTTTTTTTTAAGTTCCGCAAAACATGTGCAGAATGTGCAGGTGTTTTACACAGGTATATGTGTGCCATGGTGGTTTGCTGCACCTATCAAACCATCACCTAGATTTTAAGTCCCACACGCATTGGCTATTTGTCCTGATGCCCTCCCTCCCTCCACCCTCGCACCGACAGGCCCCAGTGCCTATTGTTCCCCTCCGTGTCCATGTGTTCTCCTTGTCCAAATCCCACTTATGAATTAGAACGTGTGGTGTTTGGTGTTCTGTTCCTGTGTTTGTTTGCTGAGGATGATGGTTTGCAGCTTCTTCCATGTCCCTGCAAAGGACATGATCTCATTCCTTTTTATGGCTGCATAGTATTCCGTTGTGTATATGTACCACATTTTCTTTATTCAGTCTCTTATTGATGGGCATTTGATTTGGTTCCATGTCTTTGCTATTGTGAATAGTGCTGCAATAAACATATGTGTGCATGTATCTTTATAATAGAATGATTTAAATTCCTTTGGTATATACCCAGTAAGGGGATTGATGGGTCAAATGGTATTTCCGGTTCTAGATCCTTGAGGAATCGCCATGCTGTCTTCCACAATGTTTGAACTAATTTACATTCCCACTAACAGTGTAAAAGTTTCCTATTTCTCCACAGCCTTCCAGCATCTATTGTTTCTTGACTTTTTAATAATTGCCATTCTGACTGGCAGGGGATGGCATCTCATAGTGGTTTTGATTTGCATTTCTGTAATGAACAGTGATGTTGAGCTTTTTTGTGTATGTTTCTTTGCCACATAAATGTCTTCTTTTGAGAAATGTCTGTTCATATCTTTTGCCCACTTTTTGATGGAGTTGTTTTTTTTTCTTATAAATTTGTTTAAGTTCTTTGTAAATTCTGGATATTAGACCTTTGTCAGATGTGTAGATTATTTTGTAGGATAAAGAACATTAGCAAATTCCAAATTGAAGATACATTAGGCATGAGAATAAACAGTATCTTTTTAAAATTTTGCAATCTTTCTCACAAGTTTCTTAAAGTTACTACTCTACACAAACTGTCCTAACCTGGAAAATCTTTTCTACTCTTAGTACATCAAAGGAGCCTTTCATTCACCACATGTGTGTATTTATTGGTGCAGTTCTGCTTAACACTTCTCACTGTGATCTATCTAGATATTTCTAAGACCAGTCTTTGCTACTTCTTTGAATCTCTCTTGTGATATTTGCACATAAAAATATGAAATAATGAATGCCAGGCAGTGTGGCAGTCATTTGGTAAGTACTATTACTATGTTTTACCAAATCTTCTGATGAATATACTGAGTCATCTAAGAAACCAATGACATGAGCCCTGTAAAGAGTGGAGCCAGAATTTTAGACCAGGTTATTTTGATTACAACAGACTTTCCGATATAGCATGCCACTGACTTAAAGAAAATGTTTCATAAGTCCAAGTCAGAGGAATGATAATCAGCTTGAGAGTTACAAATGGAAATCAATCATGTACTTTCCTATAATTCTACTTATCAATGACATAAAATAATTTGAAATATGCACACTGATTAGGTTTGTGTTACAGTTGAAGTATACTGACGAAGTCGCTGTTATCCTGAGATTTTATTTTTATAAGGGAAATAGTACAAAAATAATAGATGGTTTTAAAAAGTGGTTACTGTCAGGAAAATAATAAAATAGTAACATGACAGAAAGTAATGGAGGCTGCGTTACTCAAAAGAGGCCCTGGTCCAGACCCAAAAAGAGGGTTCTTAGATCTCATATAAAAAAATAATTAGAGGCAAATCCATAAAGTGAAAGCAAGTTTATTAAGAAAATAAAGAAATAAAGAATGGCTACTCTATAGGCAGAGCAGCCCCGAGGGCTGCTGGTTGCCCATTTTTATGGTTATTTCTTGATTATATGCTAAACAAGCAGTGAATTTATTCAAGAGCTTTCCAGGAAAGGGGTGGGCAATTCCTGGAACTGAGGGAGGATCCCCTTTTTAGACCATATAGGGTAACTTTCTGACATTTCCTTGGCATTTGTAAGCTGTCATGGTGCTGGTGGGAGTGTTTCTTAGCATGCTAATGCATTATAATTAGCGTATAATGAGCAGTGAGGATGACCAGAGGTCAGTTTTGTTGCCATCTTGGTTTGGCAGCTTCTTTACTCCAAACTGTTTTATCAGCAAGGTTTTTATGACCTGTATTTTGTGCTGACCTCCCATCTCATCCTGTGACTTAGAATGCCTAACCTCCTGAAAATGCAGTCCAGCAGGTTCCAGCCTTATTTTACCCAGCCCCCATTCAAGATGGAGTCACTCTGGTTCAAATGCCTCTGACAGCTGTGGACTCTTTATTTTAGGCCTGAGAAACTTCTACAAGATCTAAATAACAAGTAAACTCTAGCTATGAAGTTATCTGCATGATGAACTTTGCAAGCAGAAGGCACAGCAAGTGCAAATGACCTAACTAAGAGCAGTGTTGGAGAATTTCAGAAGCAAGCAGAAGGCATGTGCAACTGGAGAGTTCTGTGTAAGAGTGAGCTAATATGTGTCAATGAATCTACTGAAAATAATTTTCTTTTTTAAAAATGGAGAGATTTTATTTGAGTAGACAATTTGCAAACCAGGGAGATACAGCCTTCACTATGAAAATGAGGAATGCAAATTTGTTTGGTTGTGATTGGTCAAAGCAGGTCACAGTGTATTGTCTAGTCCAGGAGGCTAAACGATATTTTCCAGCCATTGTTTCAGGTGGCATAAATAGGACACAGCTATGAAAGTCCCAAAGTTATGTGAGCATGTGGGTTTTCTGGGAACACATGGTTTGTGTGTGACCTTTAGTGAGTACATGACCATTACTTCTATTCTGAATTTAGGCTCAAGGACTGACTCTTTCAGGGTTCACCTATGACATGAGGTCCTGAGAGGAAGGCTGAAGCCAGATTATACAAGCTATAGCAAGTCTTGAATTTTATGCCAAACTCAATAGGAAATTACTGAAAGGCTTTAAGCAGTGGATGACATGGGAACATGTGTATTTTTTAAAAAGATTCTATGAATGAGTAAAAATTTATGTATGCAGGTAAGAAGAAAAGATCCAAAGCTCTATCAGTGAGGAGATTATACAATAGTGAAAACAAAACAATGATGGTAGGTAGAACCAAAATGGGGAAAGGGAAAAAACTACATGTATTTGGTACTCTATTAGAAAGGTAATGTCAAAAAGACTTGCCAATAGATTAGATACAGAGAGTGAAGAATAGAGAGTGCTTTGTCTTGGATGTTTTTGTTCTCTCCAAAACTCATGCTGAAACTTAACCCCCAATGCAACAGTAATGGAAAACACGGCTTAATGCAGGGTGTTTAGATCATAAGGGCTTCACCATCATGAAAAATGTGATACCAGTACTAAAAGAGCTTGTGGGAGTGGGCGCACTCTCTTTTGCTTTTCTGCCATGTGAAGAACAGTGTTTCTACCCTCCAGGGAATTTACCCTCTAAGGCACCAACTTGGAAGCAGAGACCAGGCCCTTACCAGACACCAAACCTGCTGGTTCCTTGGTCTTGGACTTCTCAGCTACAGAGCTGTGAGAAAAAATTTCTGTTCTTTATAAATTGCTCAGTCTTAGGAATTCGGTTATAGCAGCATAAACAGACTAAGATAAAGAGGGACCTAGAAGGACTTTTAGTTGTATACATTAAAACCAAAAAACCTTGAATTCAAATCCAGGATATGCTATGTATTAGTTCTGAGACCTTATTCAAGCAATTTGTCTTCTATTAGCTTCATTGTCCTCATTTGCAAATTGAGACAATACTTACGTTTAGATAAGAAAAATAGATAGATTTAAATAACACTAAAAGAGGCCAGGCATGGTGGCTCACACCTGTAATCCCAGCACTTTGGGAGGTTGAGGGGGGTGGATCACCTGAGGTCAGGAGTTCGAGACCAACCTGGCCAACATGGCGA